>NC_091978.1:155614745-155824541 GCF_044704955.1 Pristiophorus japonicus | reverse complement strand
CTTCCCTTCCTCCTCCCCCCCTTCCCGTTCCCCTTCTCCTACTCCCCCTTCCCGTTCCCCTTCTCCTCCCCCCCTTCTCCTTCTCCTCCCTGCCTCCCTCCCTCTGCCCCCCCTCTCTCCCTCTACCCCGCCTCGCTGTCAGAAACACAGACACTGACAGACAAGAGAGTGAGAGACACACAGACAGACAGACAGAGCGATAGAGACACTGAGAGACGCACTGGGGGGGGGGGGGGGGGGGGGGGGATGGCGCATCCCAGCATGCTGTTGGAGGGGCTCCCGGTGCTGCAGCCGGTAAGTAGAAAATGTTTTATTTATTGATTTTTTTTAAATTATTTCTTATTAATTTTTTTGGATTGATTTATTGGTTGATTTATTGATGTTTTTATCATTTATTATTGATGATGGCTCTTTTATTTGTAAAACTGAAGTGTTTAATGTTTGTAAACTTCCCTTTAAACCCTAGCCCCCACCCCCCACCCCCCCATTCCCTACGCCTGATTTGTAACCTACGCCTGATTTTCTAAAGTGTAGACAAGGTTTTTTCGAGCGGACAAAAATCTTCACTTACTCCATTCTAAGTTAGTTTGGAGTAAGTTTTCACTGCCGAAACTTTGAAAACAGGCGTAAGTGGCCGGACGCGCCCCCTTTTGAAAAAAAAATTCTGTTCCAAAGTGAAACTGTTCTAACTGACTAGAACTGGAGCAAACTAAATGCCGAGAATTTGAATTTTTATGATACTCCGTTCTGCACCAGTTGCTCCAAAAAATCAGGAGCAACTGAGGCCGAAACTTGGGCCCTACATTGGGCTGTCTGCTAAAACTACTGCCCGAAAACCAGCCTCATACAGTAAGTTTAGCACTGCACTAATTTTAATTAGCAAGCAGCATCAATATACCGGTGCTGCCAGTGCTATTAATTCCGGTGGCTGAATCAGCAGCCATTTTGCCCGCGGTGGCAGGTTTTGGTGCTCTAGAATTTCTCGGCCAATCTATATATTATATAGATGGATGTTGATTGTGATATTCGCGTGACATTTATATTTTTAGTTCCATGATAGATATTTATTTCAGCTCCAAAATTCTCAGAGATTATACCAGAATGCAATGACAGCCAATCACTGCTAAAGTTGCTAAAGTTTCATTTGCGATCTGCTTTAATCTGCTTAGTCACAGTAAAAGAACAGGACATAGAATAAAATGAAATGTTTAATTGTATCATGTTAACAATTAAACATGGTTTGCACAAATTTAAATATATTGGACTCTACAGCACTCAAAGGAAAGGTAGTTCTCCAGGATCATCACGGGTGTAATTGTTCATGGGCAGTATCGTAAATCGAGCGATGGCGAATTAACAGCTGTTTTGCAACCCACCCAATTTTCTTTGCCATCGTGGAAAGGGAATCGAGCAGGCTGTAAAATGAGTGGTCGACTGGCTATTGCCCATTTTGTACCGCTGCCCAAGACTAATTTCATCCCCATCGTATTTTCAGTCATCAATTGCAACATATATTTCATCGCTTAAATAGATCGAACATTTTGTTCTATTTAGTAGTCAGTAAATAGCCACAAAATTACATCAGCAAAACAGAAATGAACAAACGTTAAAATCCCCTTCTGTGACCTTATTTTCAATTGTGTTCCATACTATCCAGAGAGAGGCTTAGATTCTGACAAATAGCATGTTTGTTTTTCATTGTTTTTATGGTCTAAGGCAAAACTCAGATAAATAAGAAAATAAGAACATAAGAAATAGGAGCAGGAATAGGTCACCTGGCCCCTCGAGCCTGCTCTGCCATTTAGTAAGATCATGGCTGATCTGATCATGGATTCAGCTCCACTTCCCTGCCCGCTCCCCTTTATTCTCTTATCGCTCAAAAAACGGTCCATCTCCGCCTTAAATATATTCAATGACCCAGCAGCCACACTTTCTGGGTCAGAGAATTCCATAGATTTACAACCCTCAAAAAAGAAATGCCTCCTCATCTCAGTTTTAAATGGGCGGCGCCTTATTCTGAGACTATGTCCCCTAGTTTTGGTTTCCCCTGTGAGTGGAAATATCCTGTCTGCATCCAACTTGTCGAGTCCCCTTACATATTTTGATAAGATCACCTCTCATTCTTCTGAACTTCAATGAGTATAGGCCCAACCTACTCAACCTATCTTCATTTATCAACTGCCTCATCTTTGGAATCAACCTAGTGAACCTTCTCTAAATAACCTCCAATGCAATTATATCCTTCCTTAAATACAGAGACCAAAACTGTATGCAGTACACTAGGTGTGGCCTCACCAATACCTTTTCAGTTGTAGCAGGACTTCTCTGCTTTAATACTCTATCCCCCTTGCAGTAAAGGCCAAGATTCCATTTGCCTTCCTGATTACTTGCTGTACCTGCATACAAGTCGAGTATCCGAAATCTGGAAACCTCGGGATCGAGACCATTCTGGATTCCGGGAATTTACAGATTTTGGAACGTCTTTGCCTGGGCAGAGGTAGGTGGGGTCAGGCAGCCGAGATACGGGGGCGAGGTCAGCCCGCCGAGATAAGGAGGACAGGGGGTGGGGGTGGGGGGGGGGAAGCTGGTGCCGGGGCGAGGTTGGGCAGGCGAAGTCAGGCCAGAGGTCGAGCTGCCGAGGGCCGGGGCAAGGTCTTGCCGCCGAGGCAGGGGGAGTCCAGATTTCGGAACATTTTTCGGTTTCCGGACGACCCCGCCACAGATCGGCCCGATGTTCGGATTTTGGAACTCCAGATTTCAGACCTCAACCTGTAATAACTTTGTGTGTTTCATGCACAAGGAACCCCAGGTCTCTCTGTACTGCAGGACTTTGCAATTTTTCTCCATTTAAATTATAATTTGCTTTTCTATTTTTTCTGCCAAAGTGGATAACCTCACATTTTCCGACATTATACTCCATCTGCAAACTTTTTGCCCACTCACTTAGCCTGTCTATATCCCTTTGCAGATTTTGTGTGTTCTCCTCACAATTTGCTTTCCCACCCACCTTTATCATCAGCAAAATTGCCTACATTACACACAGTCCCTTCATCCAAGTCATTAATATAGATTGTAAATAGTTGAGGACCCAGCACCGATCCCTGCGGCACCCCACTAGTTATTGTTTGCCAACTGGAAAATGACCCATTTATCCCGACTCTCTGTTTTCTGTTAGTTAGCCTATCCTCTATCCATGCTAATATATTACCCCCAACCCCGTGAACTTTTATCTTGTGCAGTAACCTTTTATGTGGCACCTTATCGAATGCCTTCTGGAAATCTGAATGCACCACATCCACTGGTTCCCCCTTATCCACCCTGCTCATTACATCCTCAAAGAACTCCAGCAAATTTGCCAAACATGATTTCCCCTTCATAAAACCATGCTGACTCTGTTTGATTAAATTTTGCTTTTCCAAATGTCCCACTACTGCTTCCTTAATAATGGACTCCAGCATTTTCCCAACGACAGATGTTAGGCTAATTGGTCAATAGTTTCCTGCTTTTTGTCTGCCTCCTTTTTTAAATAGGGGCATTACATTTGCGGTTTTCCACTCCGCTTGGACCACCCCAGAATTCAGGGAATTTTGGTAGATTACAACCAATGCATCCACTATCTCTGCAGCCACTTCTTTTAAGACCCTAGGATGTAAGCCATCAGGTCCAGGGGACTTGTTCGCCTTTAATCCCATTATTTTACTGAGTACTACTTCATTAGTGATAGTGATTGTATTAAGTTCCTCCCTGCCCATAGCCCCTTGATTATCCACTATTGGGATGTTTTTAAATGTCTTCTACCTTGAAGACCGATGCAAAATATTTGTTCAACATCTCTGCCATTTCCATGTTCTCCATTATCAATTCCCCAGTCTCATCCTCTATGGGACCAACATTTACTTTAGCCACTCTTTTCCATTTTTGTACCTGAGAAACTCTTACTATCTGTTTTTATATTTCGTGCTAGTTTACTTTCATAATCTATCTTCCCTCTCTATCATTTTTTTTAGTCGTTCTTCGCTGGCTTTTAAAAAAAAAATTCCCAATCCTCTGGCCTCCCACTTGTCTTGGCCACATTGTATGCCCTTGTTTTCAATTTGATATCATCCCTTATTTCCTTAGTTAGTCTTTCCTTCTCATTGGGATATATTTTTGTTGAGAGTTATCTCCTTAAATGTCTGCCACTGCTCATCAACCGTACCACACTTTAATCTATTTTCCCAGTCCACTTTAGCCAACTCTGCCCTCATACTTTTGTAATCTCCTTTATTTAAGCTTAGGACATTGGTTTGAGATCCAACTTTCTCACCCTCCAACTGAATTTGAAATTCAACCATGTTATGGTCACTCATTCCTAGTGGATCCTTTACTACAAGATCATTTATTAATCCTGTCTCATTACACAGTACCAGATCCAAGATAGCTTGCTCCCTGGTTGGTTCCGCAACGTACTGTTCAAGGAAACTATCCCGGATACACTCTATGAACTCTTCCTTAAGGCTACCCTGGCCAATTTGCTTTGTCCAATCAATATGAAGGTTAAAATCGCCCGTGATTATTGCCGTTCCTTTATTACAAGCCTCCATTATTTCTTGATTTATACTCCGTCCAACAGTGTAGCTACTGTTTGGGGGCCTATAGACTACACCCACCAGTGACTTATTTCCCTTATTATTTCTTATCGCCACCCAAGCTGATTCTACATCTTGATCTTCTAAGCCAATGTCGTTTCTCACTAATGCACTGATTTCATCCTTTATTAACAGAGCTACCCCACCTCCTTTTCCTTTTTGTCTGTCCTTCCGAATTGTCAAATACCCCAGAATATTTAGTTCACAGTCCTGGTCACCTTGCAACCACATCTCTGTAATAGCTATCAGATCATACCCATTTGTGCCATCAACTCATCTATTTTGTTACGAATGCTACGTGCATTCAGATAAAGAGCTTTTAAATTTGTTTTTTTAAACCATATTTTCCTGCTTTGATCTCACTTTCTGATTCACCTTTGTTTATACATTCTGTCCCTTCCTGGCATGCTCTGGTTGTTATTCCCCCCAGTGCCACCCTATTGCCTTCTATTTATTCTTTGACTTTTTTAATTTTTGCTCACCTGAATCCCCCCCTCACCAATTAGTTTAAATCCCTCTCTACAGCCCGAGTTATTTGATTCGTCAGGACCCTAGTCCGAGCATGGTCTACGTGGAGTCTGTCCGAACGGAACAGTTCCCTATATATCTTATATTTATTCCTTATTGTAAACCACAAGTAAATGAATATAATCTGGAATTGTTTGAGAGTTTGGGGAAAAAAAACAAGATCACTTCTGAATGAATTTTGTGCAAAGTTCTTCACTTTCAAGGTTTTTGTAAGGAATATGTTCTCTTCTGGGTTAAAAAAGGAGTTTCGTTCAATGAATACTTTCGCACACTTATTCAATAACTTACATTTATATAGCGCACTTACTTGACTTTTAAATCGAGGGGGTGGGGGGAGGAAGGCGGGTGGGAGAGGAAGGGGGGGGGCGGGAGAGGGAGTGAAAAGCTTTGGAAAACAGTCACTTTCCCTGCCTTGCACCTCAAGTACCATCAACCCCAACCACTGACAGGAGAAACTTGGCATTAATTTCCGAGGTAATGGCGGAAACTGCACTAAAAGCCATTTTAGAGAGAAGACCTTGTAATGGACACTGACCACTACCCATTTGCACCGCAATCCTGGCAAAAAAAATGGCGGCCGCCGCTCTAACGCATGCATCTGGCACAGGACTCGGCAGCCGCCATTTTGGTGAGGAGCTTAGCGTGACGTTAGATGGCATATCAATGCTGACTTAACATCACGCTCTGTGAACTTGGATCTTTGCGTTGAATCCTAAGCTTGCTCTGAAAAGTGAGCAAGCAGCAGAATGACAGAGACGCTGGGGTCGAAATTGCCCCTCGACTAAGAGTAGGTGTACTCACCATTTGTGAAGATTTTTTTTTCCGCCCCAATCCATGTGCAAGACTCAAGCAATATTCAGGTCTTGGTAGGTGTTTATGGGTTGGATGTCAGGGCGGAAGTGCCATTGGCTCAGGTTGGGGCATCGCTCGGAGTCATCAGCGCCGCGCTGATGATGTCAGCGGGACACGGACGTGCCACGTCGCGCTGCCTTGTCACAACATCCCTCCCCTTCAGTTAAAGGGGAGGGCCGCTGCGGGCTCTGCAATAAATTTAGTTAGACCCACTGGTTTCGGCTGGGCCAGCGGCCCCATGCTCAAGGGGGTACCAGGCTGCCTGTTGGCGGTCCGGCCGAACCCATGGCCACCATTGCGGCGGTCAGGCTGAGCTCGGAGTCGGCCCGACAATTAAAATAAAATGGAAGCGCTGGCTGCACGTCCTCCCCTTTAAGGGCAGACGCACGGCCCAGACACACACAGCTTCCCGCATGGGAAAGCTGTCAGTGGCACTGACAAAAATCTGTTCTAAATTTAGGAAGGGTCGGCCCATCCATCTGCCCCCGATCAGTAAGGCCTATCCACTCCATTACCACCTCTTAGAGGCGGTAATAGAGCTTAAGGAGGGAGGCAATTTCGGCCCCGCTGTCAGCGCTTCTTAAAGGAACACACACATCTTTCAGGTAAGTCTGCATTTAAGCTTTTGGACTGGATTTTTAAAAATTTTATTCAAATAGGGGCTTGGTGCAATACATGTTAAAAGTTTTTAAAGTGTGAAGGTAGTGCTGCTGGGCATTTGCAAGGGCTCTGATGGTAAAGGAAGGCCTCTGAGAAGACAGAAAATGCTGGAAATACTCAGCAAGTCAGGCAGCATATGTGGAGAGAGAAAGTGAGTTCACGTCTTAGGTCGAGATGTTGCCTGACCTGCTGAGTTTTTCCAGCATTTTCTGCTTTTATTTCAGATTTACAACATACGCTCGTAGAGGGAAGAACAAGACACAGAAGAGGAGGAAACAGAAGAGGAGGAAGTGGAAGAAAGGACCCCTTTCTGGCTGGGATAACCAGGATGGAATCACCTGACTGTGTTACCAGTGACCACAACCCCAATTCCCCTTTCAATATTTGTCCCACACCCTACCTTCCCTCTGTTACTGACCACCACAGTATCCTCTTGGCCACAATGCTGAAATAAAAGCCACCACAAAAAACATTTTCCAATCCAACTTTATACATCAATCCATCCAATATGACATCAAGAAATCAACTCATCACCCTTAGTGACTGTCTTGTGTGTGCCTCTGCATATCCTACAGTACTGCCCCAGTGGCTACAGCATGGCTGGTGAAAGGCTGCTGAACTCCAGTGGGGAACATTGCAGATGGCCTTGCTGGTCGACCTTGAGGAGCTGGTAGCTGGGATTGTCAAATCAAGTTACTGTGTTTCTTCTTTTTCGACTCTCCTCTCCCTCTTGGTCAACGACTGGCTGGGCAGGCTGCATTTCTTGAGTGTATGAAATGAGGAAGGCACAAGGGTGGAGTTGTGGTGAGCGGAGGGCAGGAAAGCAAGAAGTGCATGAGAGAAGGATGATAATGTAAGAAGATACCAGCATCTTGTATCTTTCCAGTCCTGCCACTGGCAAAGGGCTCTGCCATGGTCCTGCTAAGAATGGCCAGCACCATCTCCTCCAAGGGGTAATGTGAAGCTAGGAATGGGAGGTGTGCCTCGTGTTTTGTACAGCTTATTGACAGGTGAGTGATTGGTGAAGGTGGGTCGTGCATTGAGCAGTGTGCGAGGCTAATGGTGCAGTTGGTAGGAGACAGCTTTTGAAGATGCATTCACTGACCTTGACCAGTGGTCTGAAGTCATGATGCTTCTTTGGGCACGAGAGCCAAGGTCGTGGGTGCAACACTGCTGGCAGTGACTCCTCCATGATCTGGTCCCACATCGTTCTTTCTGGAGGGCCTCATGGCCCTTGTGGGTAGAGGACCTCTCTTGCAGTGTTGATCCCCCTGCACTAAGCTGGAGTGTTACATGCGTGACCCTGGGTTCCCTTCGCTGGCTTGCTGAGCCATTTGTGTTAGCGCTGAAGCACTTTTCCCATCATTTTAGGTGCAAAAGGGAATTTAGCTTTGAGCTGAAGACTGCCATTTGGGAATTTTATTTAATGTAAAGATTTTTCAGAAGGCATTGGAGCTTTAAGGGCTACATATTTTTAAACAATTTTTATTTTTTTCATTTTAGAAGGCAATTCCCCTTTAAGAGACCACACTGCTTTCTAAAATTACAGCCTTGCTTTAAGGGAAGGTTGTTCTTGCTGCAGTTATGCTACGGCCATTCTACATTGGGCTTCTTGCTGGGGTTACCACCAGGAGAACCTGCCTTGCACAATGAGTTTATCTCTCGTCCAATATTAATTCGCAACCAGCACCAATTTAGCGGTCCTGCCAGCGCCATTAATACCAACGGCTGTTATCTCTGGCCTGCGGTGGCATCTGCAGGTTTTTAGCACTCACCAATTTTTAGCCACTACTTCCTTTCATCTTCCCACCTAACAGGAGCAAAAAAAATCAAAATGTTTGGGGCACTTCTGTACCTTACAAGCATATATGATTTTATAAATTGAGAGGTTACTTTATGATAATAATTGGTATAGCATGAGTTATTGCCAACTTCACAAGTGTAAATTTAGTTAATTTTGTCTGAAGCACAACAAAGTTATGGCCAAAGAAAATTCCAATGAGGACAGATGTGTTATGAACTGGCCCTCATGTTTACCGAATACAGAAGGACCTGAACATTTTGTACTGAAATTCCAAAAAGTGAGTCAAAGCTTTAACGTATCCAGTACATGTTCTTGTTATAACATAAATTGTACTCAATCATTCAGGATTAACAAATTTATACCAGAGCATTTATTGCCATCTCATGAAAAACATTAAATATGGGGTTATGAAACGAGGGAATTTTCAACATGGTTAACCTTGTTTTATATTTTAACTCATACTCTGCCAAATGAGATTTTACTATATCTTACAAGTCAATGATATTTATGTTCGTAGTTCGACAGGAAAGTATACCTATACAAGCTGCCTCTACTTAATCACATGAAAAATAAAGTGGCCAAAATTGCCCTCCGACTGAAAGGGGGCGCACTAACCAATCTTGAAGATTTTTCTCCGCCCCAATCCATGAGCGAAATTCAGCTCTGTGATTATTTTTTCCAGTCGGGACAGCGTTTGGGACTGCTGCGGGGTAGAAACATAGAAAACAGATGCAGGAGTAGGCCATTCGGCCCTTCCAGCCTGCACCGTCATTCAATGAGTTCATGGCTGAACATGCAACTTCAGTACCCCATTCCTGCTTTCTCGCCATACCCCTTGATCCCCCTAGTAGTAAGGACTTCACCTAACTCCCTTTTGAATATATTTAGTGAATTGGCCTCAACAACTTTCTGTGGTAGAGAATTCCACAGGTTCACCTCTCTCTGGGTGAAGAAGTTTCTCCTCATCTCAGTCCTAAATGGCTTACCCCTTATCCTTAGACTGTGACCCCTGGTTCTGGACTTTCCCAACATTGGGAACATTCTTCCTGCATCTAACCTGTCTAAACCCATCAGAATTTTAAACGTTTCTATGAGATCCCCTCTCATTCTTCTGAACTCCAGTGAATACAAGCCCAGTTGATCCAGCCTTTCTTGATAGGTCAGTCCCGCCATCCCGGGAATCAGTCTGGTGAACCTTCGCTGCACTCCCTCAATAGCAAGAATGTCCTTCCTCAAGTTAGGAGACCAAAACTGTACACAATACTCCAGGTGTGGCCTCACCAAGGCCCTGTACAACTGTAGCAACACCTCCCTGCCCCTGTACTCAAATCCCCTCGCTATGAAGGCCAACATGCCATTTGCTTTCTTAACCGCCTGCTGTACCTGCGCTTCAATGACTGATGTACCATGACACCCAGGTCTCGTTGCACCTCCCCTTTTCCTAATCTGTCACCATTCAGATAATAATCTGTCTCTCTGTTTTTACCACCAAAGTGGATAACCTCCCATTTATCCACATTATACTTCATCTGCCATGCATTTGCCCACTCACCTAACCTATCCAAGTCACTCTGCAGCCTCATAGCATCCTCCTCGCAGCTCACACTGCCACGCAACTTAGTGTCATCCGCAAATTTGGAGATACTACATTTAATCCCCTCGTCTAAATCATTAATGTACAGTGTAAACAGCTGGGGCCCCAGCACAGAACCTTGCGGTACCCCACTAGTCACTGCCTGCCATTCTGAAAAGTACCCATTTACTCCTACTCTTTGCTTCCTGTCTGACAAACAGTTTTCAATCCACGTCAGCACACTACCCCCAATCCCATGTGCTTTAACTTTGCACATTAATCCCTTGTGTGGGACCTTGTCGAAAGCCTTCTGAAAGTCCAAATATACCACATCAACTGGTTCTCCCGTGTCCACTCTACTGAAAACATCCTCAAGAAATTCCAGAAGGTTTGTCAAGCATGATTTCCCTTTCACAAATCCATGCTGACTTGGACCTATCATGTCACCTCTTTCCAAATGCGTTGCTATGACATCCTTAATAATTGATTCCATCATTTTACCCACTACTGAGGTCAGGCTGACCGGTCTATAATTCCCTGTTTTCTCTCTCCTTCCTTTTTTAAAAAGTGAGGTTACATTGGCTACCCTCCACTCCATCGGAACTGATCCAGAGTCAATGGAATGTTGGAAAATGACTGTCAATGCATCCGCTATTTCCAAGGCCACCTCCTTAAGTACTCTGGGATGCAGTCCATCAGACCCTGGGGATTTATCGGCCTTCAATCCCATCAATTTCCCCAACACAATTTCCCGACTAATAAGGATTTCCCTCAGTTCCTCCTCCTTACTAGACCCTCTGACCCCTTTTATATCCGGAAGGTTGTTTGTGTCCTCCTTAGTGAATACCGAAACAAAGTGCCGTATATACTCGCGTATCCTGCGATCTCGCGTATCATGCGACCCCTAAATTTTCGTCCCCAAAACATGATTTTACCATATATCTCATGTATCATGCGAGTCACTTTTTTGAGATCGAATACAGACCTTAACATGAAACATCGAGTGGATTCTGCTGTGAAAGCTGTTCGCGAATCGAACACCGATACAGCAATCGTTCCAGCTGGCTTGACTAGCGTCGTTCAGCCACAGCCTCTACTGTGTTTGCGGGTAAAAGAAGCATGGGCTGAGATAGATGGAGCCTCTAATAATGCAGCAAACTTCAGAGGGAGTTGTGGGTGGCGGAGGTCGGGTCGCCGGGGGGGTGGGGGGGGGGTGAAGAGGAGGTCGGGTTGGGTCACCAGGGGGAAGCGGAGGTTGGGTTGCCGGGTGGGGGGGGGGGGGGGGAGTTGGGGGAGCGGAGGTCGGGTCGCCGGGGTAGGGAGAGCGGGGGTCAGGTCGGATCCGGTCCGGTCTCTTTCCTCCCCCCCCCCCCCCGACCTCCGCGACTCTCTCTCCCCCCCCGACTCTCTCTCATCCCCCCCGATACAGTACAAGCGACAATAGAGGCTGCAATCCAGCCCAGGAGATACCTGCCGAGATTCAGCGTGGATACGGTCTGCTTAACAGCCTAATCTTGGCCAGCACTTCACACCCGCAAATTTTGTATCTCGCGTATCATGCGACCCCCCAAATTTAGGTTACAATTTAGGTCTTCAAAAGTCGCATGATACGCGAGTATATACGGTACTTGTTCAATTGGTCTGCTATTTCTTTGTCCCCCGTTATGACTTCCCCTGATTCTGACTGCAGGGGACCTACGGTTGTCTTTACTAACCTTTTTCTCTTTACATATCTATAGAAACTTTTGCAATCTGTCTTAATGTTCCCTGAAAGCTTCTTCTCGTATTCCATTTTCCCTGCCCTAATCAAACCCTTTGTCCTCCTCTGCTGAGTTCTAAATTTCTCCCAGTCTCCGGGTTCGCTGCTATTTCTGGCCAATTTCTATGCCACTTCCTTGGCTTTAATACTATCCCTGATTTCCCTTGATAGCCAAGGTTGAGCCACCTTCCCTTTTTTATTTTTACGCCAGACAGGAATGTACAATTGTTGTAGTTCATCCATGCGGTCTCTAAATGACTGCCATTGCTCATCCACAGTCAACCCCTTAAGCATCATTCGCCAATCTATCCTAGCCAATTCACGCCTCATACCTTCAAAGTTACCCTTCTTTAAGTTCTGGACCATGGTCTCTGAATTAACTGTTTCATTCTCCATCCTAATGCAGAATTCCACCATATTATGGTCACTCTTCCCCAAGGGGCCTCGCACAACGAGATTGCTAATTAATCCTCTCTCATTACACAACACCCAGTCTAAGATGGCCTCCCCTCTAGTTGGTTCCTCGACATATTGGTCTAGAAAACCATCCCTTATGCACTCCAGGAAATCCTCCTCCACTGTATTGCTTCCAGTTTGGTTAGCCCAATCTATGTGCATATTAAAGTCACCCATTATAACTGCTGCACCTTTATTGCACGCACCCCTAATTTCCTGTTTAATGCCCTCCCCAACATTACTACTACTGTTTGGAGGTCTGTACACAACTCCCACTAATGTTTTTTGCCCTTTGGTGTTCTGCAGCTCTACCCATATAGATTCCACATCATCCAAGCTAATATCCTTCCTAACTATTGCATTAATCTCCTCTTTAACCGGCAATGCTACCCCACCTCCTTTTCCTTTTATTCTATCCTTCCTGAATGTTGAATACCCCTGGATGTTGAGTTCCCAGCCCTGATCTACCTGGAGCCACGTCTCCGTAATCCCAATCACATCATATTTGTTAACATCCATTTGCACAGTTAATTCATCCACCTTATTACGGATACTCCTTGCATTAAGACACAAAGACTTCAGGCTTGTTTTTTTAACACCCTTTGTCCTTTTAGAATTTTGCTGTACAGTGGCCCTTTTTGTTCTTTTTCTTGGGTTTCTCTGCCCTCCACTTTTCCTCATCTCCTTTCTGTCTTTTGCTTTTGTCTCCTTTTTGTTTCCCTCTGTCTCCCTGCATTGGTTCCCATCCCCCTGCCATATTAGTTTAACTCCTCCCCAACAGCACTAGCAAACACTCCACCTCGGACATTGGTTCTGGTCCTGCCCAGGTGCAGACCGTCCGGTTTGTACTGGTCCCACCTCCCCAGAACCGGTTCCAATGCCCCAGGAATTTGCATCCCTCCCTGCTGCACCACTGCTCAAGCCTACTCTGACTAGCACGTGGCACTGGTAGCAATCCCGAGATTACTACTTTTGAGGTCCTACTTTTTAATTTAGCGCCTAGCTCCTTATATTCGTTTCATAGGACCTCATCCCTTTTTTTACCTATGTCGTTGGTACCAATGTGCACCACGACAACTGGCTGTTCTCCCTCCCTTTTTAGAATGTCCTGCACCCGCTCAGAGACATCCTTGACCCTTGCACCATACCATCCTGGTAGAAGTGCCCTTGGAGTGGAACGGATGTCGCTCGGCGTCATCAGCGCCATGCTGATGACATCAGTCACGCTAATGCGTCACAACGTCCCTCCTCTTCAGTTAAAGGGGAGGGCCGCTGCGAACTGCAGTTAGTTTACTTTGGCCCACAGAGCCACCAGGGATGGTTTCTGCTGGGCCACTGGCCCATTACCCAAGAGGGGGTGCTGGGGCTACCTGGCCAAACCACGGGCTCCATTGCCGCTCGACAATTAAACTAAAATGGCAGAGTGCCCTCCCCTTTAAGGGCGGATGTGCTACCCAGCCACACACACCTTCCCACGAGGGAAAGCTGTTGGAGGCACTGAGCAGCGACTGATTCGCTCCTGCGGGGCAATTCCCCACTCGGGGCGAAAAGGGATTGCTGCCAGTCGGTAGGGGGTCGGCACATGCCCGACGGGTGACACTGGAAAACAAATGGAGGGCAATTTCATAAATGTTTGTGGCTCCGCACCGACTAGGCAGTGAGTCCTTACCGACCCGTAGCCACCTCTTTGAGGCGGTCACGGCTCTTAAAGGGTCTATATCAGCCCCAAAGGCTCTTGAAAGAAACACACGATAAAAATCCACAAATCACTAACTAAACTGATAACATGTATGTTTTTTTAAATTTATTTATTCAAGGGATATGGGCATCGCTGGAAAGACCAGCATTTATTGCCCATCCCTAATTGCCCTTAAGCAGGTGGTGGTGAGCCGTGTGGTGAAGGTACTCAGTGCTATTAGGTAGGGAGTTCCAGGATTTTGAGCCAACGACGAATAAGCACAGTCATATCTTTCCAATTGTGACTTGGAGGGAACTTGAAGGTGATGGTGTTCCCATGCGCCTGTCCTTCTAGGTGGTAGAGGTTGCAGGTTTGGGAGGTCGAAGAAGCCTTGGCGAGTTGCCGTTGTGCATCTTGTAGATGGTACACACTGTAGCCACATTGTATCGGTGGTGGAGGGAGTGAATGTTTTCGGTGGTGCATGGGGTACCGATCAAGCGGACAGCATTTCCCTGGACGGTGCCAAGCTTCTTAAGTTTGTGGGAGCTGCACTCATCCAGGCAAGAGTATTCCATCACACTCCTGACGTGAGTCTTGTAGGTGGTGGAAAGACTTTGGGAACTCAGTAGGTGTGTCACTCACCACAGAATGTGTTTGTGAAGCGCAGAAGTGCCCAAACAATTTTATAATTTTTTTTGAATAAAGTGCTTGGAATGAGCCTTTGCTTCTCTTACTCTTGTTATGAGGACAGATGAAAGGAAGTAGGGGCTAAAAAGCTGTTTAACAATAGCACCCAGGATGTTGATGGTGGGGGACTTGACAATGCTAATACCACTGAATGTCAAGGGGTGGTATTTAGACTCTCGTTTGTTGGAGATGGTCACTGCCTGGCAGTTGTGTGGCGCAAACATTCTACTTATCAGCCCCAAGCCTGGATGTTGTTCAGGTCTTGCTACATGCGGGCATGAACTGCTTCATTATCTGAGGAATTGCGAATGGAACTGAACGTTGTGCAATCATCAGCAAACATTCCCACTTCGAACCTTATGATTGAGGGATGGTCATAGGATAGTTACAGGTCAGAAGGATGCCATTCAGCCCGTCGAGCCCATGCCGGAATTGCTGAAGCAGCTGAAGATGATTGGGCCAAGGACACTCCCCTGAGGAACTCCTCCAGCTATGTCTTGGGGCTGAGCTGATTGGCCTCCAATAACCTCCTTTGAGCTAGGTATGACTCCAGTCAGTGGAGAGTTTTCGCCTGATCTCTATTGACTTCAATTTTACTAGTGGTGCCACACTTGGTCAATTGCTGCCTTGATGTCGAGGGCAGTCACTCTCACCTCACATCTGAAATTCAGCTCATTTGTCTATGTTTGGACCAAAGCTGTAATGAGATGTGGAGTCAAGTAGTCCTGGCAGAACCCAAACTGAGCATTGGTGAGCAGGTTATTGGTGAGTAAGTGCTGTTTGATATTATTTTCAACAAAACTTACCATCCCTTGGCTGATTGAGAGTAGGTTGTTTGTGAATAAATGGAGAGGTAATTGACTGGATTGGATTTGTGCTGCTTTGTGTGGAGAATGCATACCTGGGCAATTTTTCACTTTGTCGGATAAATGCCAGCTTGGAACAGCTTGGCTAGAGGCACGACTAGTTCTGGAGCATAAGTCTTCAGCACTATAACCAGGATATTGTTGTGGCCCATAGCCTTTTCTGTACCCAATGTGCTCATCTGTTTCTTGATATCACGTGGAGTGAATCGAATTGGCTGACGACTGGCTTCTGTGATGGTGGAGACCTCTGGAGAAGCTGATATGGATCATCCACTCGGTACTTCTGGCTGAAGATGGTTGTGATCGCTTCAACTTTGTCTTTTGCACTCACTGCTGGGCTCCGCCATCATTGAGGCTGGGGATGTTCATGGAGCTTCCTCCTCCCGTTACTTGTTTAATTGTCCACCACCATTCATGACTTATGAGGAAAGGTTGAGTAGGTTGGGCCTCTACTCATTGGAATTCAGAAGAATGAGAGGTGATCTTATCGAAACGTATAAGATTATGAGGGGGCTTCACAAGGTGGATGCAGAGAGGATGTTTCCACTGATGGGGGAGACTAGAACGAGAGGGCATAATCTTAGAATAAGGAGCTGCCCATTTAAAACTGAGATGAGGAGAAATTTCTTCTCTGAGGGTTGTAAATCTGTGGAATTCGCTGCCTCAGAGAGCAGTGGAAGCTGGGTCATTGAATAAATTTAAGACAGAGATAGACAGTTTCTTAACCGATAAGGGAATAAGGGGTTATGGGGAGCGGGCGGGGAAATGGACCAGAGTTCATGATCGGATCAGCCATGATCGTATTAAATGGCGGAGCAGGCTCGAGAGGCCAAATGGCTTATTCCTGCTCCTATTTCTTATGTTCTTATGACTGGGTGTGGCAGTACTGCAGAGCTCTGATCTGATCTATTGGTTGTGGGATTGCTTAGCTCTATCTATAATATGCTGCTTCCGCTGTTTAGCATGCATGTAGTCCTATGATGATGATGAGTCCTGCATTGTAGCTTCACCAAGTTGGCATCTCATTTTCAGGTACATGTAGTGCTGCTCCTGGCATTCTCTTCTACACTCCTCATTGAACCCGAGTGGGATGCCTGGCTTGATGGTAATGGTCGAGTGAGAGATATGCCAGGCTATGAGGTTACAGATTGTGGTGGAATATAATTCTGCTGCTCCTGATGGCCCACAATGCCTCATGGATGCCCAGTTATGAGCTACTAGACCTGTTCTGAACCTATTCCATTTAGCACAGTGGTAGTGCCACACAACATAATGGAGGGTGTCCTCAGTGTGAAGAGGAGACTTTGCCTCAAGGACAGTGCAGTGGTCACTCCTACCAATGCTGTCTTGGACAGTCCAATAAGCTGCATGTGATAGGTAGATTGGTGAGGACGAGGTCAAGTAGGTTTTTCCCTCATGTTGCTTCTCTGCCCAATCTGACATCTATGTCCTCAGGACTTGGCTAACTAATGGTGCTTTCTTGGTGACGAACATTGAAGTTCCCCACCCAGAGTAGCTTGTTAGTACTCTAAAAGAAGCAGTGGCATTCAACTGGGAGCCGGATCCTGGCTACATTCCCAAACCAGCACCACCTGGTCCAGAGTCAATATTGAGGACGCCAAGGTTCATTCCTACCAGTATGCTGGTCTGCTCCTCTACCCCCTTGCTGGTCCTCAGGGTGTACACCAACTACATCAAGAAGTGTGTGTGGGAAACCTGCCTCCAGAACTCTGCCAAAGCCACGAGAGGTATATTGATTCATCTGTGGGACAGCGCTCCTAATATTGGCACAAGACCCCAGGAGGACTTGGCAGGGTCGACTGTCATGTCTGAATCTGATGCCCAGGTCGAAGCTAAGTGGTCCGTCCAGTTTTATTCTTATTGTACGTTTTTGTAGTAGTTTGATACAAGTGAGTGGCTTGCAAGCATTTCAGAGGATAGTTAAGAGTCAACTGCACTGGGTAAGTGACCAGTTGGGTTTTTATAACAATCCTATAGCTTCATTATTGATACTATTTATAGATTTATTCAATTAACTAAATTGAAATTCACCAACTGCCATGATGGGATTTGAAATCATGTATCTGAATTTAGTCCGGGCCTCTAGATTACCAGTACAGTAACATAACCACTATCCTAAATCCTAGTGATCAACATGTTAAGATTCTTTGATCATGATAAGAAAAAAAAAATAAGGATACATACTAGATTAATCCCTTATATCCATTTCTGGTCCTCAGGGCCAACCACATCAAGAAAAGTGAGTGGAGAACCTGCCTCCAGATTTCTGCCAATGCCACAAAAGAGGTGAGCAAGAACATAAGAAATAGGAGCAGGAGTCGGCCATTTGGTCCTTCGAGTCTGTTCTGCCATTCAACAAGATCATGGCTGATCTTCTACCTCAACTCCACTTTCCTGCATTCCACCTTCCCGCACTACCTTGATTACCTTAATATCCAAAAATCTATCAATCTCTGTCTTGAACACACAACGACTGAGCATCCACAGCTCGCTGGGGTAGAATGGCCAGCTGACAACTCTTTTCAAATTTTCCTCCCCAGAAAAGTATCTATATTCAGTGTGGCTCAGATCAGCAACTCAGCGGTGTGTGTTTGTGCATGTGAAGGGGAAAGATACACGTAAACTCGTCCTCCTCACGGTAGCGCTGCAGTTCTATTGTAATGCACATGTCACCATCCAGAGATGTTTGCTTGGAATTTCCACATGGGTTCTCCAGACATAACTTTGACGGAAACCCCAGAGAAATGGCTTAAACGGCTGATTATGCCATTTCTCCACGGTTTCCACTGAACTGTCGATGTTACACTGGACAATTGGGAGAAGCCCATGGAAATTCTATCCCGTAGTTTAATGCCTTACACATGTTATGTAACTGCTGCACATTTACACTTGCAATCTGCACTCAGTCCCAAAACTGCATATTAGTCAATAATCTACAATCTCCCATTCCCCGCCCCTTCCTGTCTCCGCTCCTCCATATCCCCTTCCTCCTTCTTCTCCCATTCCCCTCATCCCCTCCCTCCTCGGTTTCCTCCTCTTCTATTTTGCTCCCTTCTCCAAGCCCCTCCCTTTCCTGACTTTCGTCCCCTTATACCCGATTTCTGCTGCTTCCTATTCCTCCTCCCTCATCCCCCTGAAATCAAATAAAAACAGAAAATATTGGAAATTTCCACCAGAACCTGAAACAAGAAGATGGAGACTGAATTGTAACATCTCTACCATCATCCATCATCATCATCATTAGGTAGTCCCTCAAATCGAGGGTGACTTACTTCCACGCCGAAAAGGAATGAGTTCACAGGTGTTTCAATGAAGGGCCTAATATTCCGGATCCCAAACTACATGTCGAAGGGTGGAAGATGCCGGTGCGTGGATTTTTTTTTCCATGTGGTGGCCGTTGCACACCAGCCATCACACGAGCTTGACAGAGCTAGGTCTTGGTCCAGTAGCAAGGGTTAACCAAGACGACTGGAGACCAGCTCTGCTGCACGGACCTAGTGCGCACACATATAGCAGCGTGGGCTGGCCCGTGCTGCCCCAGGGCCCTCAGCTGTTCTGGCCCCAAACTCTCGCCTCTCCTGGCTGAGATCAGCCAACACAGCCCAGACTTGGATCGAACCCAAGAGCTTCCTGTGTGGCTGAGTAGCTAAACTTGCAGAGCATTGAGGGATACGCTGAAAAAAAATAGGTTAATAGTTCTGATGCAGGGTTACTCCTGGAGCATTAATCTATCCTTCTCTTTCAGCTGATGACTGTTTTTTTGTGCATATCCAACATCTTTAAATAATATAGGCCTAGGCTCAGTCATATTAACCTGTAGTTTTGTTGATTTAAGGTTGTTTATGACAAATTGACTGATTCTGAGCATGACGCATTATCAGCTGCTGATTCAACAGCCTGCCTGTATTATCGTTCATCTGAAGTAAGTTATGCTAATATGCTGAAAGCTACAATTAAAGCAAAATAGCAAGAGCACTATCAGTATCACTAGAATTATATTACACTCTATATATAGAACTATATATTACACATTGAAAAATCTCAAAGCACTTTGTTTGTAAGAAATTACTTTTGGAGTACGTGACTGTCAAGCAGGAAAACATGTTGACCTTTCTGTGCCCACGTTCCACAAACAGCTTCGTGAATTTTTTTTGTGGTATTGCTTGAGGGAGGACAACAGGAAAACTCTGCTCTTCTTTTAATAATGGCATTGGGTCTTTTAACATTCATTTCAACCAATGGAGTAGGTAGACAAAACCTTGGGGACAATTTTCCACATGGCCGATTTTTGATGCAGTTGTAGAGGTGCGTCCGATTTTTTAGTGGCCGACTGCACAAAAAAAAAAGTTGCAAGATTCGCCGGAATAAACTTCCATTTTGGAGCGGCGCAGATTGTCCTTAAGTTCTGTCAGATTGTCAGGGTAACGAGGGACACACTGAAGGGCTGAGGCTGCAAAGTGAAACATACAAGATGCAGCAAGACAGATGCAGGTACATATTATATTGGCAAGATCTCTTCATTTCTGTTTATTGGAAGATTGTAGTGACAAACTATCACACCCTGCAATATTTATTTATTTAATTTTAAGTGAAACAGACCTAATAAAATGAAAGACATTCCACACACAATCGCACATTAGGTTACCGCTTTTTTGTAGAGCCCCGGTGCTGCTGCTATCCCGGGCTGAAAGGCCCCCCTGCCCCCGGTGCCAGTGCTGCTGCTATCCCAGGCCGAATGCCCCCCCGCCCTCGGTGCCAGTGCTGCTCCTATCCCTCTGCAAAAAGACTTCCCTCCCTCCAAAACCTAACTCAGCTCTGCTAAAACAATGGCATCTTCTCTGCGCCAATTTTCTTAAGTGCAGGTAAGGTTTTTCAGAACGGTGCACTGCTTAAATGGGCAGAAATGGCACAGCCGGCACCCCCAGAGACGTCAAAAATTCAGCAACTAAAAAATCGTTCGTAAGTAGTTTAGGATGGCGCAGAAACCTTGGCGAAACTTTCAGATTTAGGTCTACTCCAAAAAAAACAGCGGACACCAAATAAAACGACGCAGAATGGTGGCGAAAATAGGGCCCTTAATTTTTAACATGTCATCTGAAGAATGGCACCTCCAAAAGCAAAGTATTCCATCAGTACTGCACTGGAGTGTAAATGTAAATTATGTGCTACTTGGCAAAGTAGTGGATAGTTATAGGCTTCAGGATGACAGACAGGATGGTGAAATGGGCAGATGCATGGCAGATGGAGAAGTGTGAAGTGATGCACTTTGGGAGGACTAATATGGAAAGACAGTATACAATAAATGACACGATTTTGAGACATGTAGATAAGCAGAGAGATCTTGGTGTCCACATACACAAATCCTTAAAGGTGGCACGCCAAGTTGATAAGGTTGTTAAAAAGGCATATGGATTACTTGGGTTTATGAATCGAGGAATAGAATATAAAAGCAAAGAGATTATGCTAGAACTTTATAAATATTTGGTTAGACCTCAGCTGTGGACAATTCTGGGCAGAACACTTCAGGAAAGATGTAAAGGCCTTAGAAAGGGTACAGAGGAGGTTTACTAGGATGAGAGATTTCACTATGAGGAGAGGTTGGAAAAGTTAGGGTTCTCCTTGGAATAGAGAAGGTTAAGAGGTGACATAATAGAGGTTTTCAAGATGATGAGAGGTTTTGATAAAGTAGATAGGGAAAAGGTCATAGATTCAAATCATTATCAAAAGATCTAGAGAGGAGATGAGGAGAAATGTTTTTACTCAGTGGTCTGGATCTGGAATGCTCTACCTGAAAAAGGTGGTGAAAACTAACTCCATAAATAATTTTAAATGGGAGTTGGACAGGTACTTGAGGATGAGAAATTTACAGGGTTATGGACAAAAAGGAGGGACGTGGAACTAAGCATGACTGCTCTTTTTAAGAGCCAGCACAGGTACGATGGGCCAAATAACCTCTTTCTGTACTGTAAGGTTCTACAGTTCTATGAAAGTCCTGATAGGAGGCTCGATTTCACAACCTTAGGATCCAGAGTTGCAAATCCCACCAACTGAGCCCAAGATGATGCACAGGAGAGAAGTCTGTGTCCTAGGGATGGGCCAGATGAAGGTGGTCACCTATCATTGTAAATTTGATCAGCTACCAGAAGTTACTGCTGGTTCTACAAGTTAAAAATTGGTAGATTCCAGATAGTTGAGGTCAACAAATTCTCTAGTCTGATATTACAATCACAAACAATCCTGTAATTTCAACAACTGCCCTGGTAACAGTGTTGGATTCTGCATCTGCATTAAACTAATGCCATGATAGTGAGTTTAGGTCGTCACCACCCAGTTTCATTACTCAAATATTCCCCTAACTTCACATCGTCTCAGAGGCCGTGAGAATAATTGATGAGGGAACCAGAAAGGTCACAATGTTGCAGTAGTCAGTGTTCTTAGGGCAGGTTAGTACATAAGAACATAATAAATAGGAACAGGAGTAGGAGTAAGCCATTCACCCTTCGGGCCTGCACCGCCATTCAATATCATGGCTGATTTTCTACCTCAACTTCACCTTCCCTCACTATCCCCATATCCCTTGATTCACTTACTATCCAAAAATCTATCAATCTCGGTCTTGAAAATACTCAACGACTGAGCATTCACAGACATCTGGGGTAGAGAGACAAAGTGAGAAGCTTTACTTCACTTGTAACCAAAGCTATGCCTTATCTGTAAATGTTGGATCCTGATGGTGTAAAATAAAAAGAAAATTCCACTCCATAGAAATGGTATCCAATACCTTTGTGGAAAATCCTTCACACAGGAACATAGCAAAACTGTAGCATATTTGTGAAGAAAAACTTGATCCACCAATCACACAGACCGATGAAACATTTTCTATGCATCTACATATTATTTATTCGTGTGAGTAATTGTAAATCATAGAGGCTGCTGTAGCAGGGCACAGGTTGTACAACCCTGAAATGGTTTATTCACATTTTAAATGTCAGTTGTTGAATCCAGCAGTGCAGCTAGAACCACTGCCCAGTACTAAACCAATGCTCATATGATTGTTTTTCAGCGTCCTGTAAGAAATTAAAATCTCCAAGAAAATTTCCTAAACTGAGCATCACTGTATAATATCACGTTTAAAATAATGGAATATATTTCAAACCAAGGTAAAATTAATTCTGCAGTGAACCACAGTAAAGGAAAAACTGATTTAAAGATCTTTAATTAAGAGATGGAGCAACTCTCTGATAAAAGTCAAAGGGCTGGATTTTCGGTTGCCAAATGCCTCAGTTAGCGGCCAGAGAGGGCATTAATGGGAGCGTAAGAGGTTACCGACCGGGAGCGCAGTGTTTAGCGCCCCAACTGAAAATTCATTAGAGGCTAACCAGGGACATAAACCAGTAGCGGCTGGCTGCTGATGATCACTTCGATCATGATGTATTCCTGGTGCAATGCCCTCACTTGCTACCCGGTCGGAAAATTAGGTGCGGCTGCCAAGAACAACGTCTGGAACAACAGTCAGTACAAGCTTGCAGAGTTGTTAACTGATAGCTACTTAAAAGGGATGAGGAAGCGCTTCCCTCGGAGGTCACAGTCAGTGCAACGTTTACACAGAGCACAGTGTGTGAGCATCCGAGTTTGCGGCAGCAGACTGACATACTAGTTGAGCTTGAGAGAAAAGTTATTTCGAAAACTTTAATGGGGGCATTACTTGTTCGCCAGCATCGCATTCTACTTGCTCTAGCAAGGCTTCGAGAAGAGAGGACTGTTGGCCATGTTGATGGCAGAAGGAGAGCCTCTAGAAGTCGGGGCAGGAGGCCTTATCTCCCCCCTCGCCGCCACCCCCCCCCATCCCATGGCTTTACCAGCGGCAATGCTCATACCCAAACTTCTCTGAGGGCCGCGTGTCAGAAAGCTGCACTTCCGAAAGGCGGTCAATGCAGAGATATGCCATCTCCTGCAGGAAGACCTGCAGCCTCACATTGGCACTGCCTGTCACAGTGAAGGTCATGATGGCACTCACTTCTATGTCTCCGGCTCCTTCCAGGCTGTATCAGGAGACATATGCTGCGTCTCTCAATTCGCAGCACATTGAATGGACTTCATTACCTGCCCGTTGACCAGGGAGAAACAGGATGAGCGCACAAATGGGCTTGCCAGGATAACTGACTTCCCGAAGGTACAAGGAGCAATTGATTGCACGCACGAGGTCTTGCGAGCACCATTCCAGAATGCAGAGGTCTTCAGAAACAGAAAGGGATACCACTCCCTAAATGTGCAACTGGTCTGCGATCACATGCTGAGCACCCTCGCAGTCAATGCTCGCTATCCTGGGGGGGGGGGGAGGGAGGGAGGGAGGGAAGGCGAGGGGGAGGGAGGGAGGGAGGGAAGGAGAGAGGAGGGAGGGAGGGAAGGAGAGAGGAGGGAGGGAGGGAAGGAGAGAGGAGGGAGGGAGGGAAGGAGAGAGGAGGGAGGGAGGGAAGGAGAGAGGAGGGAGGGAGGGAGGGAGGGAAGGAGAGAGGGGGGAGGGAGGGAAGGAGAGAGGGGGGAGGGAGGGAAGGAGAGAGGGGGGAGGGAGGGAAGGAGAGGAGGGAGAGAGGAGGGAGGGAGGGAGGGAGGGAGGGAGGGAGGGAGGGAGGGAGGGAGGGAGAGAGGAGGGAGGGAGGGAGGGAGGGAGGGAGGGAGGGAGGGAAGGAGAGAGGAGGGAGGGAGGGAGGGAGGGGAGGAGAGGGGAGGGAAGGAGAGAGGAGGGAGAGAGGGAAGGAGAGAGGGGGGAGGGAGGGAAAGAGAGGAGGGAGAGGGGAGGGAGGGAGGGAGGGAGGGAGGGAGGGAGGGAGGGAGGGAGGGAGGGAGGGAGGGAGGGAGGGAGGGAGGGAAGGAGAGGGGAGGGAAGGAGAGAGGAGGGAGGGAGGGAGAGAGGAGGGAGGGAGGGAGGGAGGGAGGAGAGGAGGGAGGGAGGGAGGGAGGGAGGGAGGGAAGGAGAGAGGAGGGAGGGAGGGAGGGAAGGAGAGAGGAGGGAGGGAGGGAGGGAAGGAGAGAGGAGGGAGGGAGGGAGGGAAGGAGAGAGGAGGGAGGGAGGGAGGGAGAGAGGAGGGAGGGAGGGAGGGAAGGAGAGAGGAGGGAGGGAAGGAGAGAGGAGGGAGGGAAGGAGAGAGGAGGGAGGGAAGGAGAGAGGAGGGAGGGAGGGAGGGAGGGAGGGAGGGAGGGAGGGAGGGAGGGAGGGAGGGAGGAGAGAGGAGGGAGGGAGGGAGGGAGGGAAGGCGAGGGGGAGGGAGGGAGAGAGGGAAGGAGAGAGGAGGGAGGGAGAGAGGAGGGAGGGTGGGAGGGAGGGGAGGAGAGGGGAGGGAAGGAGAGAGGGGTGTGGGAAAGAATCGCGGAGGTCGGATGGTGTGGGAAAGTCACGGAGATCGGGGGGGGGCGGCGGGGGAGAAGGAAGAGTCGCGGAGGTCGGGTCGGGTCGGGTCGCCGGGGGCGGGGGGAGCGGGAGTCGAGTCAGGTCGGGTCCGATCGGGAGGAAGCAGGAACTGGGCGCGGGAGGCCCAGTTCGCGCATGTGCAGAGGTCCCGGCATTGTTTTCAGCGCAGGGACCTGGCTCCGCCCCCCATAGCTCGTGCTGCGCCGCGCCCAGCTCCAGATGACCTGCAGGGAGCCGGAGAATAGGTAAGTGTTTTTTAGACGCACTTTGTGGCACGAAAAACGGGCGTCCAGGTCCGGGCTGCGCCGTTTTCGGCGCGTCCCGAAATTTGGGCCCATAGAGAGAGAGAGAGAGAGAGAGAGAGATAGAGATAGAGATAGAGATAGAGATAGAGATAGAGATAGAGAGAGAATTTTATGTACTGGTTGATGTTCCATAGTATTGTACGTGTTGAGTTCCTAAGTGCAGATTTAGACAGTTGGGCCAGGTCACACAGTCTGAAATTAACCCTGAGCGATACCACTGCCGACAACCAATCACTCTGAAAAACAGCCCTTAACTCCTACTCTCTCTTTTTTTCCTTTCTAACCAATTTTTATCATCCCCTAATTTCATACACTTTAATCTTCTCTAGTAATCACCCATGCAGTACCTTAAAAAAGGCTTTTCTAATGTCCATGTCACTGCATCCTCCATCTACCATGGCTGTTACCTGTGTGTATATCAAATGCACAAAAAAATAGAAATAACTTTTCAAACAATTCTGAAACATAAAGGATAAAGTTCCTTGTATGTAATATAAAACTGTCTGACGTTTAGACCTGGAAGAGATGTGGATGGATACTCATTGCATTACTGACCATTGTGCATGCCTCTTTTTCTTGCTATTGTGCACTAAACAAACTTAGCCAATAGCTATCCAAGCCAAATTTAATCCATCGGACAGACCATGTCCCTTTCACGTGTTGAACAGTCACCCCAAGTCCAAGCATATAACTGAAGAAATATTGCCAAGAAATCTGGCATCTTCAAATTTCAGTAAGACAGTGTCCAATATTTTGACGTCATGGGCTGTTTCGGTCAATACTATAGCCCATATATAAAGTTTACATCGCTGTTCCCATTAACTGGCATATATCCAACTGATCCAGGTGTTCCGATTTAGGATTTATCCACCAACAGAGCAATCTTTTCGAAGAAGAAGTAGGACACATTCATAGACCGAGTTGTAAAGATTCGAGGGCTGATAATGGCCATGTGCCATAAATTGCCCTCCTTAATCTAATGACTTGAGTTTTGTTTTTGTTTTTGCCCTAACGAGCATCATCCGTATACACTTTCTTGCAGTCGTTTATATGCAAGTTTGCCTCCTTCTGAACTTGGCTAAATAAATACAGCAGACTCTAGTCAAATATTTTCAAAAGTAATAATTATGTTGCTGGGACTGCTGTGTGAATCCAAAATCAACTTTCTGAAAGTGATCACTTGGCATAGCAGCTGAGCCGTCTTAATTCAAGATCTGGGGAGGGGTGCCTGAATGTGATTTTTGGTTGGCCAGTAATGCATTTGAGGATACTGAGTACTTGATGGGGAGCATTTCATAATAATTCAAGGAGATACGCTGGGAAGGATATGAAGCCATTTCATTATGGTGGAAATTAAGTCCATGAGGGATATAGTCAGAGGTAACTGAAAATATGAGCTGCCCCAAAATACCATTCTATTCACACCAGGGGAAGTGCGGCATTTAACCCAAAAGAAACTAGTTTTGTCTCCGCTAGTTTGTATGAGAGGAGCTGCACAACTCAAGTTCATGAAGTAAAAGTTTGGGTATCTTAAAGTAACACAATTTAACCTTTAGGTTTTCCAGTTCTATTAATCACCCTCCATGCAAGTGTTCAACATAATTGTATGTTTTCAAATATATGATTTTCGCCCCCTAGCTTTATAGGCAAGAGTGTAGGATCATGCTAATTCAAGTTCCGTTAATTCAGCCTCTAGTATCCTTGGGAAGTGGTGTTCCACAAGGATCAGTGCTGGGCACTGTTGTTCACCATTTATATAAACGATTTCGACTCAGGTATCAGAAGTACAATTTCAATTTCAAAATTTGCTGATCACAGCAAATTGTGGGGTGTAGTAAGAGGATGACCGCGACAAAATACAGGAAAACATAAATAAACTTGCAGAATAGGCATGTAATTGGCAAATGAACATTCAATGTAGATAAGTGTGAGGTACATTTTGGTAGGAAGAATACGCTTTGGAAAATAAGTGTCTAAATATGGTAGAGAGACAGGGGGGTCTGGGAGTACAGTTACTCAAATCATTAAAAGTGACGACAGGTTAATAAAGCCACAAAAAGGGAAAATCAAGCACTATGGTTCATTTCTAGATAGATAGAATTGAAAAGCAGAGATGTTATGTTAAACTTTTATGGAGCCTTGGTTAGTCTACACTTGGAGTACTGTGAACCGTTCTGGTCTCCATATTATAAAACAGAGAGGCAGTGAAGCAGGTGCAAAAAAGATTAACTACAATGATACCAGAACTGAGAGGTTAAAACTAACAGGAGAATTAAACAGGCTGGGGCTGAGGTGACCCGATAGAGGACTTTAAGATTATGGAAGGGTTTGATAAGATAGGTGTAGGCAAGATGCTTCCACTTGTGAGCAAGACCAGAAGTTGGTGTCTCGTAAATAAGATAGTCACTTATAGATCTAACAAGGAATTCATAAGAAACTTCCTTCACTAAGAGAGCGGTTAGACTGGAACTCGATAGCACAAGGAGTAGTTGAGGTGAATAGCATAGAAGCATTTAAGGGGAAGCTAGATGAGGGAGAAAGGAATAAAAAGATATGTTGATAGGGGTTAGATGAAGTAGGGTGGGAGGAGGCTTGTGTGGAGCATAAATGCCGGCATGGACTGTTGAGCGGAATAGTCTGTTTCTGTGCTGTTGATACTGTACTGTATATCCGTGTGTTTGACTGTGTTGTTTTTCCCTTCACCCTATCCTGTCCTTCTTAAATGTTGTTCATTTGCAGTATCTTCTACTTCTGATGCAACGTCTATATTCCCAACGCCTATATCCCCATAGTTAAAAATGAAGTTGTGGTCACTTGAATACAGGAACAGTAGCATAGTGGTTATGTTACTGGACTAGTAATCCAGAGGCCAGATTAATAATCCAGAGACGCGAGTTCAAAACCCGCCACAGCAGCTGGGAAATTTAAATTCAATTAAATAAATCTGGAGTATAAAACTAGCATCTGGTTCACTAATGTCCTTTAGGGAAGAAAATCTGCTGTCCTTACTTGGTCTGACCTATATATGACTGCAGGCCCACAGCAATGTGGTTGAATCTTAAATGGCCTAGCAAGCCACTCAGTTGTAACAAACCACTATGAAAAACATTAAGAATAAAACCAGAAGGACCACTCGGTATCGACCTCCACACCGTCTTCGGACACAACTACGGCACACCCACCCAGATGATCTTGGAAGTCCTCCTCACTAACATCTGGGGACTTGTGTCAAAATTGGGAGAGTTGTGAAACAGACTAGTCAAGCAATAGCCAGACATAATCATTCCTTTCAGTCAATTTCTCAGACTCCTCCATCACCATCCCTGGGTATATCCTGTCCCATCGGCAGCATAGATCCACCAGATGTGGCGGTACAGTCGTAAGGGAGTGGCCCTGGGAGTCCTCAACATTGACTCAGAACCCCACGAAGTTTCAGGTCAAGCTTGGACACGGAAACCTCCTGCTGATTACCACTTACCGCCCATGTTCAGCTGATGAATCAATACTGCTCCATGTTGAACACCACTTAGGGTGGCAAGGGTAGAATGTACTCTGGGTTTAATTCTTCAATGTCCAACCCCAAGAGTGGCTTGATAGCACCTCTACTGACCGAGTCCTGAAGGACACAGCTGCCAGACTGGGCCTGCGGCAGGTGGTGAGAAAACCAACACAAGGCAAAAACCTACTTGACCTCATCCTCAACAATCTACCGGTCACTGATGCATTTGTCCATGACAGCTTGCTAACAGTGACCACTGCACAGTCCTTATGGGGAAGAACACTGAGGACATCCTCCATCGTGTTGTGTGGCACTACCACTGTGCTAAATGGGATACATTCAGAACAGATCTAGCAGCTCAAAACTGGGCATCCATGAGATGCTGTGGGCCATCAGCAGCAGCAGCAGAATTGTACTCCACCACAATCTGTAACCTCATGACCCGGCATATCCCTCACTTTACCATTACCATTAAGCCAGGGGATCAACCCTGGCTCACTGAGGAGTGCAGAAGAGCATGCCAGGAGCAGCACCAGATGTACCTAAAAATGAGGTGCCAACCTGGGGAAGCTGCAACACAGGACTAATGCATGCTAAACAGAAGCAGCATGCAATACACAGTGCCAATCAACGGATCAGATCAAAGCTCTGCAGTTCTGCCATATTCAGTTGGGGAATGGTGGTGGACAATTAAACAACTAATGGGAGGAGGCTCCATGAATATCCCCATCCTCAATGATGGCGGAGCTTAGCACCAGAGTGCAAAAGATAAGGCTGAAACCATCTTCAACCAGAAGTGCCGAGAGAATGATCCATATAGGCCTCCTCCTGATATCCCCACCATCACAGCAGACAGTCTTCAGCCAATTCAATTCACTCCACACAATATCAAGAAACGGCTGAGCACACTGGGTACAGGAAAGGCTACGGGCCCTGACAACATCCCGGCTGTCATGCTGAATACTTGCGCTCCAGAGCTAGCTGTGCCTCTAGCCAAGCTGTTCCAATACAGCTACAACACTGGCATTTAACCGACAATGTGCAAAACTGCCCAGTTATGTCCTGTCCACAAAAAGGAGGACAAATCCAATCCAGCCAATTACCGCCCCATCAGTCTACTATCAATAATCAACAAAGTGATAGCACTGTCGACGATACGTTCCATCAAACGGCACTTGTTCACCAACAACCTGCTCACCAATGCTCAGTTTGTGCTTCACCCAGACCATTCAGCTCCTGACCTCATAACAGCCTTGGTCCAAACATGGACAAAAGAGCTGAATGTGACTGCCCTTGACATCAAGGCAACATTTGACCAAGTATGGCATCAAGGAGCCCTAGTAAAATTGAAGTCAATGGAAATCAGGGGGAAAACTCCCCAGTGGTTGGAGTCATACCTAGCACAAAGGAAGATGGCTATGACTGTAAGAGGTCAATCATCTCAGCCCCAGGACTTCGCTGCAGGAGAGCCTCAGGCCAATGTCCTAGGCCCAAACATCTTCAGCTGCTTCATCAATGACCTTCCCTCCCTCATAAGGTCAGAAGTGGGGATGTTTGCTGATGATTGCACAGTGTTCAGTTCCATTCGCAACTCTCCAGATAATGAAGCCGCCCATGCCCGCATGCAGCAAGACCTGGACAACATTCAGGCTTGGGCTGATAAATGGTAATATGTGCACCACACAAGTGCCAGGTAATGACTATCTCCAATAAGCAAGAGTCTAACCACCACCCCTTGACATTCAACGGCATTACCATCTCCGAATCCCCCACCACCAACATCCTGGGGGTCACCATTGACCAGAAACTTAACTGGACCAGCCACATAAATACTGTGGCTACAAGAGCAGGTCAGAGGCCAGGTATTCTACGGCAAGTGTCTCACCTCCTGACTTCCCAAAGCCTTTCCACCATCTACAAGGCACAAATCAGAAGTGTGATGGAATACTCGCCACTTGCCTGGATGAGCGCAGCTCCAACAATACTTAAAAAGCTCAATACCATCCAGGACAAAGCAGCCCGCTTGATCAGCAGCCTATCCACCTCCTGAAACAGTCACTCCCTCCACCACTGCACATTGTGGCTGCAGTGTGTACCATCTAGAAGATGCACTGCAGCAACTCGCCAATACTTCTTCAACAGCATCTCCTGCGACCTCTACCACCTAGAAGGACAAGGGCAGCAGCGCATAGGAACACCATCACCTCCAAGTTACACACCATCCTGACTTGGGAATATATCACTCTTCCTTCATCGTTGCTCGGTCAAAATCCTGGAACTCCCTCCCTAACAGCTGTGGAAATACCTTCACCACAAGGACTGCAGCGGTTCAAGAAGGCGGCTCACCACCACCTTCTCGAGGGCAATTAGGGATGGGCAATAAATGCTAGCCTTGCCCAGCGACGCCCACATCCCATGAACGAATAAAAAAAGACAAACCTTAAAACTATGGGAGCAAGTATCTCCTGGGCATCAGGCGAATTGCGAAACACCGATTCACCGAAGCCTTAAAACTGTTGTACTACATTGGCAAGTTAGGTACACTACAATTGTATTATCCGTGTAAAGTTGCCGAATGTCACCCATTGCAGAACTGGAGCGGCGCTGATTTTGCGAAATCCAGCTGCGTGAGCCTTTGTCGTGTGAACTACACATTAAATCCGTGTAAACATTTTACTGTATATTTTCCATTTTCGTGAGAAAAAAAACATTTGAAGATGTTAATAAGCACTTACCTGGAGACTGTGTGTTCAGCGGTTGCTATGGAGCTACCTTCACAAAAGCTAACCGGAAACGTGCGGTGCAACAGCCAGGCACGTGCGGTATTTGGAACCCGGCCCGGATCATTGGAACGGTGAGGATCGCCTGGTGGGAAAGTCGAGGCTGCCTTAGCCCAATGGCACTAGTCCATATAGACTGTAAAATATTGTGCCATTTTCAAGAATGTGACTTGTCATTGCATCTCCGGTTTTCATTTTTTTTGCATATGTGTATTGCTAATGTTACACAAAACTATAATCAAAAGTAACCCAAAGGCAAGTCTTGAGGGAGCCGGCAGTGAATGGGTTATCAAAGTCAAGTGATGTACGTGCAATTTATATTGCTGCGGAGGGAGGGAACATGTTTAAATTTAAGGAATTCTTCAGGTTGCGTGCTATAAACTATTTAGACGGGACTTAAACGACGATTTCATAACATTCCTCAAACGTTCTTCTTTGCGTTTAATTAATCAAAAAAGGTACATAACGTTCAGTCAGCGATTGCGGACCTTGGCTCGACCCCAGTCGAAGTGTAACTTAAAAATTGTCAGGAGAGGATTTTGGGGGGCAACGGGAAGGGGGAAGAAAATAACCCCCCCCCCCTACTAGAGATATGCAATGGTTTTTAATCCCATTGCCTTTTTCTGTTCCTTTTAAAATGCTCATCATCATTATTATTTTTTCTTTCCAGTTCTGAAGAGTTACATCTAAAACATTGTCTGCCCAAATGCTGACTCGTCATCCATCCTGTTTAAAAGTCTTCCAATCAAACTGTTAAAAAAGCTGCTATTACCATCTGTAGGGTTTCTGTTTTTCCCCCCTCACAACACAAGCCACTTAAATCGACAGAGTTTACTTACAGGACCAACACATAAGTATCTACCCCCTCTTACCCCGCCCCCTTCCCATGTGGCACTTCGGCATTTAATAGTTAAAAGCACACAACTTACCAGAGTAGATCATTGGTAAGCTTCCTGCTGTTTCCTAACCAGTTGTTTTTTTTGTCAATACAATCCTTAGAGCTCAGTGGAAAGGGTCCCAATGTCAAGTCAACCACTCCAGATTCCATTAAAGACAGCTTGTCTATCATGAGCACTATCCTGTAGTACTGTAGATCTGTAGCTCAGGTAAACAAATCTGCCACAAGAGGTTGACTTTGTTTTGAACTTCCATCAGCAGGGATCAGCTTGGAGCCACTGTGATCATAAAAGATCCCTCCTACCTTCTCTCCCCTAATGATAACTAGTTGACTTAATAGTTAAATAATGCTCATCAGCAATTGCTTAATTCAGGCCTTGTATGTGGGGCTTTGAGAAAAATCCCCTCGCCTGAATCTTGGAGGTGGAGTGCATATTCTGGATAAACGCCAAGATTAGGCAATATATTTGCATAGCTTTAGCTTCTCAACAAGGACTTTGAGGCTCAAGGCCAAAAGCTTTACAGAAAAATCAAAGAAAGCAATTTTCTTTTAATCTCTGTGATACTCTAGAATTTGAAAGCCACAAACTGTCCTGCTAATCCTCATGAGAGGAAAATCCAACCTGTTCCTTTGAGTATCCTGCAGGCTTCCACAGCATTCATTATGAATTCTGGGACAACCAAAAAAATGACATTAAGAGTCACTGATAACAATGAGGTCTCTCAGGATTCTTTTGTCTCACTATGATCACCCTTGTGTGGATAGAAACCATAATTATGTGCTGGAACACTGAGGGTATGCATACCTCAAAAACAAATCCTATTCAGCAGCTCAGAGGTAAGCTGGTAGTTTCTGGTACTCCAAGACCATTGGTGTTTCTTCCCTGCCCCTCCCAATCGCCTAGAGCAGCTTTTTAGAAATTTGGCACATCATCCATACCTGCTACCGTACCATTAGTCAGACAATGCAGTGCTGCGTCCACTAAGTCAGTGTCATGTATCCAACATGGCTACTGTTGGTACTATCACAAGGTGTGCCACCAGTGGGCACAGAAGTGGGAGACTTGTAGGTTACCTGTACAGGTGTGCATGGCCTAGTGTAAAAAGCAGGCCACCAGGTGTGATCTTCACTCTGGAATTAACGAATAGAGGACTAATGTCACTACAGTTCAAATACAACACATTGCCTCGTGGAGTCATTACTAGAGCATCTAAGAACACAACAATTGGCGACAAGATTCTGAACTTTCACGTGAAAATGGCTACCCTTGGTACGTTGCAGCAGTTCGCCGATGGTGATGATTGGGTCGCCTTTGTGGAGAGGTTAGAACATTTTTTCACAGCAAAAGACCTGGCAGGAGACGACTCGGCCACACTGGCTGAAAAGCACTGAGCTATCCTGCTAACCAGTTGTGGGCCCACCGTCTATGGCCTCGTCAGGAACTTGCTGGCACCAGCGAAGACAACAACCAAGACGTAAAAGGAGCTCGTAACCCTGATCCATGAGCAATTCAAGCCCAAGGAGATCATCCTCACAGCCAGACACCGGTTCTATACCCATCAACGGCCCAAAGGACAGGAAGTCATGAAGTACGCCGCAGACCTCAGGAGGCTGGCGGCACCGTGCGAGTTCGGCACCCACCTCAACGAAGCGCTGCGGGATAGTTTTGTCATTGGAATTGGCCATGAGGACCTTCTTTGTAAGCTACTGTCGGCGGATACCATGGTCACACTGCAGAAGGCCATCTCTGTGAGCCAGTCTTTCATGACCTTGACCTGCGGCTCTAGGCAGATGACTCACTCTCAGGACTCAAACCTGGCAGGTAATGTGCACAGAGTAGCGCCGTTTAGGGGCTGGACTGTAGAGCGCGAATCCTCTCAGGGAAGAGAGAACAGGCCCCTGAGTCCCTTAACTCAGAGTCCGCCGAGGGAGGCTAATCGAGTAGCACCATGCTGGTGTTGCGGAGGGAATCACAGGGCTCACCAGTGCCGCTTTAAAGACTGTATGCAAAGGCTGCAGCACAAAGGGCCACCTCCAGTGAATGTGTAAGAGAAGTATGACTCACTGTGTCGATGAAGTCTGCAGATGGCCAAGAATCCAGCGTGGATTATGAATCACTAGGCAGAGAGGCAGCCCAGTCCCACGGGGAGGTACATAGCGTGTTTACCTGCACCACCGACTGTTCCCCATTGAAGATGGAAGTCGAGATAGAGGGCATTCCAGTCTTCATGGAAGTGGACACAGGGGCGAGCCAGTCAGTGATGAATCAAGGAACCTTTGAGAGGCTATGGGACAATCTGGCTGAACGACCCGAGTTGGCCCCGGTTCAGGCAAAGCTGCGGACCTACACCGATGAAATCATCCCAGTCGTTGGTAGTGTGAATGTAAAGGTACTCCATGATGGTGCGGTGCACAAGTTACCTCTGTGGATTGTTGCAGGTGATGGACCAACGCTGCTCCGCAGAAGGTGGATGGAGAAGATCCATTGGAAGTGGGAAGACTTCACCACTCCAGCAATCGACGCCCTCTGCACTCAGAGGCAAAGCAGGCCCTCACCTGAGGGTGGACCCAGCCCCGGAGAGCAGACCAGCACAGCACCCGAGGCACAGACCGCTCAGCACAACTGCGTGGAGATGATCCAGCTGAGACGACCCGAATGCACCTTCCAGGCTCCAGAGGAAGAAAGTCAGATCCAGAGGCGACTTCCCAGCTTCGGAGGCAGAACCCGGGGAGAAGAGGATTACCGCAGTCAACATCATGGATGGTGAAAAGATGGCGCCCAAACCACGAGGTGAGGCGCTGAAGACAAAGATGGGCTCAGCCAGACCACGAGGTGCAGCGCTGATGGAGCAACACGTGGCACCAAACGGAGAAGCGGATTGGGGTAAAGAAAGCAAGGCTCTCTTAAAGGAGGCCTGCAACCCACCACAATTAAAGGGACAGTTCCACACATTTAAGCAAAATAATAGTAATTGCAAGTCAGAGACAAAAGGTGTAATTGATCATGTAAAATGTGCAACTGATAATCTGAATTGTGTACATGCAACCAGCGAGGAAAAGTCACGTGATTATGTAAAATGTGTAACTGATGATCTGAATTGTGCACATACAACCAACGAGAAAAAGTCACGCGATCGCAATCGAGCCCACAGTGTGTCCATCATAAGTAATGAAAAGTTGAGCGATGTAGGGTTTCAACTGCACGCAGCCGACACACACGAGCTGCAGAGCAAGCGACCTCAGCAGGGCAACAGCATCAGTATCGATACCATGCCCCTAATCGATTCCACCTCTCAGGCACCCGATGGCACCAACTGCCATGAGCCTGAAGGAGCAGACTGTACTAAGGCACAGTCCCCAGACCCCATCGCCACCAAGGCCATACCCGTAAATAAAGAGTCACCTGCCACAGTTCCCCCAAAGGAAAACGGCACCAGCCAGGATCCCAAACCAAACAACGCCCAGGCCAGCAAGTCAGCAGTTCCCTGTGCACTGCTAGGCGACAGCTCCTCAGGAAGCAGCAGCAAGCCAGGGAGGTGACAGGCATCTGTGAACCAACCCAATGCTAGGGACCACGGCAACAACCCCGAGAGCAGGCAACTCGAGCCAACCGGGTTCCCACTGCCGGCACCGGGCACTGAGCCGCCATCAGACTGCAGGGACACAACCCAACAGCTCCGGAACTAGTTTATCCTCACGCACCCATCACTGCAGCGATAAGACATCTAACGTACTTGTCTCACAATAGAACCACAAATATAAGGCAAAACCCATTTTCCTGAACTTGAATGTACATCAATGCTAGGAGCCCCTGCCATAATCGATGTGGGGGTGGGGAGAGAATGGAGTGGCCAGGGACACACACACATACAGCAACCACCAGCACTCTACTGCACCAACCACTCACCCAAGATTGAAATGACCTGCCAAGGGTCAACCAGACATAGCCCACATAGAGCTAAGCCCAGTCAATGGAGAGGCGATTTGCACTAAAGGCTCAGGGGAGAGTGATGTCATGTATCCTGTATGGCTACTGTTGGTACTATCACAAGGTGTGCCACCAAGGGCACAGCAGTGGGAGACTTGTAGGTTACCTGTATAGGTGTGTCTGGCCTAGTATAAAAGGCAGGCCACCATGTGTGATCCTCACTCTGGAGTTAACGAATAAAGGACTAAGGTCACTACAGTTCAAGTACAACACATTGCCTCGTGGAGTCATTACTAGAGCATCGAGGGTCTAGCGAGAAGGGGGAACTGAGAGAAATCATTATTAGTCAGGAAATGGTGTTAAGGAAATTGAAGGGACTGAAGGCCGATAAATCCCCAGGACCTGATAGTCTGCATCCCAGAGTACTTAATGAACTGGCCCTAGAAATAGTAGCTGCATTGGTGGTCATTTTCCAAGATTCCATGGACTCTGGATGAATTCCTATGGATTGGAGGGTAGCTAATGTAATCCCACTTTTTAAAAAAGGAGGGAGAGAGAAAACAGGGAATTATAGACCAGTTAGCCTGACATCGGTGGTGGGGAAATGCTGGAGTCAATTATTAAAGATCGAATAGCGGCGCATTTGGAAAGCAGTGACAAGATCAGTCCAAGTCAGCATGGATTTATGAAAGGGAAATCATGCTTGACAAATCTTCTAGAGTTTTTTAAGGATGTAACTAGTAGAGTGGATAAGGGAGAACCAGTAGATGTGGTGTATTTGGACTTTCAAAAGGCTTTTGACAAGGTCCCACACAAGAGATTAGTGTGCAAAATTAAGGCACATGATATTTGGGGTAATGTATTGATGTGGATAGAGAAACGGTTGGCAGACAGGAAGCAAAGAGTGGGAATAAATGGGTCCTTTTCAGAATGGCAGGCAGTGACTAGTGGGGTGCCACAGGGTTCAGTGCTGGGACCCCAGCTATTTACAATATACATTAATAATTTAGACGAAGGAATTGAAGGTAACATCTCCAAGTTTGCAGATGACATTAAGCTGGGTGGCAGTGCGAGCTGCAAGGAGGATACTCAGAGGCTGCAGGGTGACTTGGACATGTTAGTTGAATAGACAAATGCATGGCAGATGCAGTATAATGTGGATAAATGTGAGGTTATCCACTTTGGTGGCAAAAACAGGAAGGCAGATTATTATCTGAATGGTGATTGATTAGTAAAAGGGAAGTGCAACGAGACCTGGGTGTCATGGTACATCAGTCATTGAAGGTAGGCATGCAGGTACAGCAGGCAGTAAAGAAAGCAAATGGCATGCTGGCCTTCATAGTGAGGAAATTTGAGTACAGGAGCAGGGAGGTCTTGCTGCAGTTGTGCAGGGCCTTGGTGAGACCACACCTTGAGTATTGTGTGTAGTTTTGGTCTCCTAATCTACGGAAGTACGTGCTTGTTATTGAGGGAGTGCAGCGAAGGTTCACCAGACTGATTCCCGGGATGGCAGGACTGACATATGAGGAAAGACTGGATCGGCTAGGCTTATACTCACTGGAATTTAGAAGGATGAGAGGGGAGCTCAAAGATACGTATAAAATTTTGACGGGCCTGGATAGGTTAGATGCAGGAAGAATGTTCCCGATGTTGGGGAAGTCCAGGACCAGGGGACACAGTCTAAGGATAAGGGGTAAGCCATATAGGACCGAGATGAGGAGAAACTTTTTCACCCAGAGAGCTCTGAACCTATGGAATTCTCTGCCACAGAAAGTTGTTGAATCCAGTTGGTTGGACATATTCAAAAGGGAGTTAGATGTGGCCCTTACGGCTAAAGGGATCAGGAGGTATGGAGAGAAGGCGGGTGAGGGGTACTGAAGTTGAATGATCAGCCATGATCACATTGAATGGCGGTGCAGGCTCGAAGGGCCGAATGGCACCTATTTTCTATGATTCTGTCTGAGAACACAACAGCCGGAATCTGCGATCTCAACTGTACCAATTCATTTTGACTTCCGGGTTTCATGTCTCCAAGCTGTGCAGTGAGCGTGTTGCCCACCCATGTGACGCAATATCAGCTATATTTAAAGGGATGGTCCACAAATGGAAATTGGAGGTGTTCAGAATGGATGGTGGACATGGAGCAAGGGCAGCATGTAGAATCATGCTGCTTTGCTGGAATTACTGCTAGGTGCAGTCAGGAGGAGGAGGGAAATAATTTTCTCCAGCAATGGGAGGAATAACTTGGTGCTTGCAGGGGCAGCAGGGGCGTTGTGCCCAGGATGCAATGTAACCAGGTCTGGAAAAGTGAGTACATTTGCTGATTCAACTATATCCTGTGCTTTAAGCACCCCTCCTCCTTTCACTCTGTCTTGCTAAGTGTTCTCTATCACATCACAGCTAACACACACTCAACTTTCAGCAGCACGCAGCCTTCACTTTCTATGCACTTCATCATCTTCCAATTTATCCTTCCACCATTGACACTCACCCCAATCCTTATGCAATATGATGCATCTGCCTCAGAATCACCCTCGCCAAATACACTGCATCCATGATGACTAGCTGACCTCCTATTCACAGGTCTGTTTTATCGTCTCTTGTCGGAGAAGAGGGGGAACTGAGGGAAATCCTCATCAGTCAGCAAAATGCAAAGGAGAGAGACAGGACTGGAAGTGGGCTACCACAAATAGTACAGTTCACAGATGCAGAGGAGGGTGGCCTAGAGAAAATGGAAAATCTGCATCCCTCTCAGTCGCAGATAGCTGGTGTCAGAATTATAAATATCTGTGACACATAGGTGTTTTTGTGGCTGCAAATGAGACTCCAGAATGGTATGTTGCCTCCCTGGTGCAAGGGTCAAGGATGTCTCGGAGCAGCTGCAACGCATTCTGGAGGGGGAGGGTGAACAGCCAGTAGTCATGGTACATATAGGTACCAACGAGATAGGTAAAAAATGGGATGAGGTCCTACAAGCTGAATTTATGGAGGTAGGAATTAAATTAAAAAGTAGGACCTCAAAGGTAGTAATCTCAGGATTGCTACCAGTGCCACGTGCTAGTCAGGGTAGGAATTGCAGGATAGCTCAGATGAATACGTGGCGTGAGGAATGGTGCAAGGGGGAGGGATTCAAATTCCTGGAACATTGGAACCGGTTCTGGGGGAGGTGGGACCAGTATGAACTGGACGGTCTGCACCTGGGATGTCCTAGGCAGAGTGTTTGCTACTGCTGTTGGGGACGGTTTAAATTAAAAAGGCAGGGGGATGGAAATCTATGCAGGGAGACAGAGGGAAGTAAAAAAGGGGCAGAAGCAAAAGGTAGGAAGGAGAAAAGCAAGAGTGGAGGGCAGAGAAATCAAGGGCAAAAATCAAAAAAGGCCACATTACAACATAATTCTAAAAGGACAAAGATTGTTAAAAAAAACAAGTCTGAAGGCTCCGAGTCTCAATGCGAAGAGCATTCGTAATAAGGTGGATGAATTGACTGCGCAGATAGCTATTAACGGATATGATGTAATTGAGATTACGGAGACATGGCTCCAGAGTAACCAAGGCTGGGAACTCAACATCCAGGGGTATTCAACATTCAGGAAGGACAGAAAAGAAGGAAAAGGAGGTGGGATAGAGTTACTGGTTAAAGAGATTAACGCAATAGCAAGGGAGGACATTAGCTTGCATGATGTGGAATCTATATGGGTAGAGCTGCGAAAACCAAAGGGCAGAAAACGTTAGTGGAATTGTGTACAGATTACCAAACACTAGTAAGGAGGTTGCGGATGGCATCAAACAAGAAATTAGGGACGCGTGCAATAAGGGTACAGCAGTTATCATGGGTGACTTTAATCTACATATTGATTGGGCTAACCAAACTGGTAGCAATACGGTGGAAGAGGATTTCCTGGAGTGTATAAGGAATGGTTTTCAAGACCAATATGTCAAGGAACCAACTAGAGAGCAGCCATCCTAGACTGGGTCTTGTGTAACAAAAGAGGATTAATTAGCAATCTAGTCGTGTGGAAGAGTGACCATAATATGGTAGACTTCTTCATTAAGATGGAGAGTGACACAATTAATTCAGAGACAAGAGTCCTGAACTTAAAAAAAGGAAACTTCGACAGTATGAAACGTGAATTGGCCAGGGTAGACTGGAGAATGATAATTAAAGGGTTGACGGTGGATAGGCAATGGCAGACATTTAAAGATCACATGCATGAATTACAACAATTGTACATCCCTGTCTGGCGTAAGAATAAAAAAGGGAAGGTGGCTCAACCGTGGCTAACAAGGGAAATTAGGGAAAGTGTTAAATCCAAGGAAGAGGCATATAAATTGGCCAGAAAAAGCAGCAAACCTGAGGACTGAGAGAAATTTACAATTCAGCAGAGGAAGACAAAGGGTTTAGTTAGGAGGGGGGAAATAGAGTATGAGAGTAAGCTTGCAGGGAACATAAAAACTGACTGCAAAAGCTCCTATAAATATGTGAAGAGGAAAAGATTAGTGAAGACTAATATAGGTCCCTTGCAGTCAGAATCAGGTGAATTCATAATGGGGAACAAGGAAATGGCAGACAAATTGAACAAATACTTTGGTTCTGTCTTCACTAAGGAAGACACGAATAACCTCCCAAAAATACTAGGGGACCGAGGGTCTAGCGAGAAGGGGGAACTGAGGGAAATCCTTATTAGTCAGGAAATGGTGTTAGGGAAATTGAAGGGACTGAAGGCCGATAAATCACCAGGGCCTGATAGTCTGCATCCCAGAGTACTTAAGGAAGTGGCCCCAGAAATAGTAGGTGCTTTGGTGGTCATTTTTCAACATTCCATGGACTCTGGATCAGTTCCTATGGATTGGAGGGTAGCTAATGTAACACCATTTTTTTAAAAAGGAGAGAGAAAACATGGAATTATAGATCGGTTAGCCTAACATCAGTGGTGGGGAAAATGCTGGAATCAATTATTAAAGATGTAATAGCAGCGCATTTGGAAAAGCAGTGACAGGATCGGTCCAAATCAGCATGGATTTATGAAAGGAAAATCATGCTTGACAAATCTTCTAGAGTTGTTTGAGGATGTATCTAGTAGAGTGGATAAGGGAGAACCAGTAGATGTGGTGTATTTGGACTTTCAAAAGGCTTTTGACAAGGTCCCACAGAAGAGATTAGTGTGCAAAATTAAGTCACATGGTATTGGGGTGATGTATTGACGTGGGGAGAGAACTGTTTGGTAGACAGGAAGCAAAGAGTGGGAATAAACGGGTCCTTTTCAGAATGGCAGGCAGTGACTAGTGGGGTACCGCAGGGTTCAGTGCTGTGACCCCAGCTATTTACAATATACATTAATGATTTAGACGAAGGAATTGAAGGTAATATCTCCAAGTTTGCAGATGACACTAAGCTGGGTGGCAGTGTGAGCTGTGAGGAGGATGCTAAGAGGCTGTAGGGGGACTTGGACAGGTTAGATGAATGGGCAAATGCATGGCAGATGCAGTATAATGTGGATAAGTGTGAGGTTATCCACTTTGGTGGCAAAAACAGGAAGGCAATTATCTGAATGGTGACAGATTAGTAAAAGGAGAGGTGCAAAGAGACCTGGGTGTCATGGTATATCAGTCATTGAAGGTAGGCATGCAGGTACAGCAGGCAGTAAAGAAAGCAAATGGCATGCTGGCCTTCATAGCGAGGGGAGTTGAGTATAGGAGCAGGGAGGTCTTACTGCAATTGTACAGGGCCTTGGTGAGACCACACCTTGAGTATTGTGTGCAGTTTTGGTCTCCTAATCTACGGAAGGACGTGCTTGCTATTGAGGGAGTGCAGCGAAGGTTCACCAGTCTGATTCCCGGGATGACAGGACTGACATATGAGGAAAGAATGAATCGGTTAGGCTTATACTCACTGGAATTTAAAAGAATGAGAGGGTATCTCAGAAACATATAAAATTCTGACGGGATTGGACAGGTTAGATGCAGGTAGAATGGTCCCGATGTTGGGGAAGTCCAGAACCATAGGTCACAACCTAAAAATAAGGGGTAAGCCATATAGGACCAAGATGAGGAGAAACTTTTTCACCCAGAGAGTTGTGAACCTATGGAATTCTCTGCCACAGAAAGTTGTTGAGTCCAGTTCATTGGACACATCCAAAAGGGAGTTAGATGTGGTCCTTATGGCTAAAGGGATCAGGGGGTATGGAGAGAAGGCAGGGGTGGGTCCTGAGGTTGCATGGTCAGCCATGATCATATTGAATGGCGGTGCAGGCTCGAAGGGCCAAATGGCCTGCTCCTGCATCTATTTTCTATGTTTCTATGTTTCTATATATGCCGACTTCACGTCACCAATAAACCCACTTCACTATGAAAATACTGAGTGAAAGAAAGAGTTGGATTTATATTGTGCCTTTCACGACCACTGGACGTCTCAAAGCGCTTTACACCCAATGAAATACTTTTGGAGTGTAATCACTGTTGTAATGTGGGATACATGGCAGCCAATTTGTGCACAAGCAAGCTCCTACAAACAGCAATGTGATAATGACCAGATAATCTATTTTTGTTATGTTGATTGAGAGTTAAATATTGGCCAGAACACCATGGATAACTTCCCTGCTCTTCTTCGCAATAGGGCCATGGGATCCTTTACATCCACTTGAGAGAGCAGACAGGGCCTTAGTTTAATGTCTCATCCGAAAGACAGTGCAACACTCCTTCAGCACTGCACTGGAGTGTCAGCCTATATTTTTGTGCTCAAGTCCCTGGAATGGGGCTTGAACCCACAACCTTCTGACTCAGAGGTGAGAGTGCTAACCACTGAGCCACAGCTGACACCTATGGTGATTGTCAAGACTGTGACTGCCACAACTAAATCATATTTCTTTCTTTTGTCTTCTGGGCCCTTCACATATACAGCAAGTATCGCAGGACATGCATGAGAATGATTCCTCAGAGGACTTCATTCCTGCTGAGGGTGCACCATCACAGGACATAAGCCATGCACCGGCGCAAATACGGGCACTTCGGTGGATCCACTTAGACATAGAAACATAGAAACATAGAAATTAGGTGCAGGAGCAGGCCATTCGGCCCTTCGAGCCTGCACCGTTATTCAATAAGATCATGGCTGATCATTCAACTTCAGTACCCCTTTCCTGCTTTCTCTCCATACCCCTTGATCCCTTTGGCCGTAAGGGCCATATCTAACTCCCTTTTGAATATATCTAACAAAATGGCCTCAACAACTTTCTGCGGCGAAAATTCCACAGGTTAACCACTCTCTGAGTGAAGAAGTTTCTCTTCATCTCGGTCCTAAATGGCTTACCCCTTATTCTTAGACCGTGACTCCTGGTTCTAGAACTCCCCAGCAATGGGAACATTCTTCCTGCCTCTAACCTGTCCAATCCTGTCAGAATTTTATATGTTTCTATGAAATCCCCTCTGATTCTTCTAAATTCAAGTGGATATAAGCCCAGTTGATCCAGTCTCTTCTCATATGTCAGTCCTGCCATCCCGGGAATTAGTCTGGTGAACCTTCGCTGTACTCCCTCAATAGCAAGAACATCCTTCCTCAGATTCGGAGACCAAAACTGAACACAATATTCGAGGTGTGGCCTCACCAAGGCTCTGTACAACTGCAGTAAGACCTCCCTGCTCCTATACTCAAATCCCCTAGCTATGAAGGCCAACATGCCATTTGCCTTCTTCATCGCCTGCTGTATCTCCATGCCAACCTTCATTGACTGATGTACCATGACACCCAGGTCTCGTTGCACCTCCCCTTTTCCTAATCTGTCACCATTCAGATAATATTCTGTCTTCCTGTTTTTGCCACCAAAGTGGATAACCTCATATTTATCCACATTATACTGCATCTGTCATGCATTTGCCCACTCACCTAACCTGCCCAATTCACCCTGCAGCGTCTTAGCATCTTCCACACAGCTCACATCGCCACCCAGCTTAGTGTCATCTGCAAACTTGGAGACATTACATTCAATTCCTTCATCTAAGTCATTGATGTATATTGTAAATAGCTGGGGTCCCAGCACTGAGCCCTGCGGCACCCCACTGGTCACTGCCTGCCATTCTGAAAAGGACCCGTTTATTCCAAATCTCTGCTTCCTTTCTGCCAACCAGTTTTCTATCCACGTCAATACATTACCCCCAATGCCATGTGCTTTAATTTTGCACACTAATCTCTTGTGTGGGACTTTGTCAAAAGCCTTTTGAAAGTCCAAATGCACCACATCCACTGGTTCTCCCTTGTCCACTCTACTAGTTATATCCTCAGTTGAGTTTTCACCTGGTGATTCACACCTCACAACTGAGCACCAGCAGAGACTGGTGGCAGGGACAGCTGTGGAGAGTCCATGTCAGGGGCACAATCCTCTCCAAGCTCTGCTCAGCTGAACACAGATGCTGAACCCCGGGTCTGTCATTGAGAAGGAGACTGCTAGAGGTGCATCAACAAGTAAGCCAGCAAAGATCTGAGTAGCCGACATCTACCTCTACTAAAGCCACACAGGATGCACCACATAGGAAGCTTGAGTTGAATAAATTGTAATTCACCAAGGGTATGCACATGGGTGTTTGACAAACTGGTATGTTAAGCTTCCTTTTTTATAATGCCATGTAAAATTTATTGATTAGCACCACTTCCACATCATCAAGATTATTGCGTCTGAGGGCCAACTCACCCTTTCACTCATTTCAGGATGAATCTCAATAGAAGATGGGTCCCATTGGGCAGATGTGCAATGTGGCTGAAGGACTGTTCAGTGTGGGTGGTGGGAACGAACTGCAGAATTTAATTTATCTTTCACACTAGGTGAACCGTTGCGATATTAGGGCATCCCGAGGAGCAAGGAAGCGGCTGGTGTTGTCGATGGTGCCCCATCTACATCATCCTCCTCATCCTCTATGTTCTCCTCATCTGAAGATGAGTGAGGAGCCCTTTCGGCCTCCTCCACCTGCAATCCTCTCTGCTGCATAATGTGTAGGATGCAAGACGCTATTATAATTCTGGACAATCTATATTAACGACTTGGAAGAAGGGACTGAGTGTAACGTAGCCAACTTTGCTGACGATACAAAGATGGGAGGAAAAGCAATGTGTGAGGAGGACACAAAAACTCTGCAAAAGGACATAGACAGGCTAAATGAGTGGGCAAAAATTTGGCAGATGGAGTATAATGTTGGAAAGTGTGAGGTCATGCATCTTGGCAGAAAAAAATCAAAGTAAATGTTATTATTTAAATGGAGAAAGATTGCAAAGTGCTGCCATACAGCGGGACCTGGGGGTACTTTGTGCATGAAACACAAAAGGATAGTATGCAGGTACAGCAACTGATTAAGAAGGCCAATGGTATCTTGGCCTTTTTTGCAAAGGGGATGGAGTATAAAAGCAGGGAAGTCATACTACAGCTATATAAGGTATTGGTGAGGCCACACCTGGAATACTGCATGCAGTTTTGGTTTTCATATTTACGAAAGGATATACTTGCTTTGGAGGCAGTTCAGAGAAGGTTCACTAGGTTGATTCTGGAGATGAGGGAGTTAATTTATGAGGAAAGGTTGAGTAGGTTGGGCTTCTACTCATTGGAATTCAGAAGAGTGAGAGGTGATCTTATCGAAACGTATAAGATTATGAGGGGACTTAACAAGGTAGTTGCGGAGAGGATGTTTCCACTGATGGGGGAGACTAGAACTAGAGGGCATGATCTTAGAATAAGGGACCGCCCATTTAAAACAGAGATGAGGAGAAATTTCTTCTCTCAGAGGGTTGTAAATCTAGGAATTCGCTGTCTCAGAGAGCTGTGGAAGCTGGGACATTGAATAAATTTAAGACAGAAATAGAAACTTTCTTAAACGATAAGGGGATAAGGGGTTATGGGGAGCGGGCAGGGAAGTGGAGCTGAGTCCATGATCAGGTCAGCCATGATCTTATTGAATGGCGGAGCAGGCTCGAGGGGCGGTATGGCCTACTCCTGTTCCTATTTCTTATGTTCGTATCCTCACTGTAAAGTACTGAAGCGCCTCCAGACCTAACTAGGCACCTGAAGTGCATCTTCAACATTCCGATGGCTTGCTCGATGATACACCTGGTGGTCATGTGGCTCTCGTTGTAGTGTTCCTGTGCCTCAGTAATGGGGTTCCTCACAGGTTTCATAAGCCAAGTTTTAGGGGAGTGTCCCTTGTCTCCTACAAGCCAGCCCTCGAGTCTGCTTCCTGAAACAAAAAGGTCTGGCATCATAAGAGCATTAGTAATAGGCGCAGGAGTAGGCCATACGGCCCCTCAAGTCTGCTCCGCTATTCAATGAGATCATAGAAACATAGAAACATAGAAAATAGGTGCAGGGGTAGGCCATTCGGCCCTTCGAGCCTGCACCACCATTCAATAAGATCATGGCTGATCATTTCCTCAGTACCCCTTTCCTGCTTTCTCTCCATACCCTTGATCCTCTTAGTCGTAAGGGCCATATCTAACTCCCTTTTGAGTATATCCAATTAACTGGCATCAACAACTCTCTGCAGTAGGGAATTCCACAGGTTAACACCTCTCTGAGTGAAGAAGTTTCTCCTCATCTCAGTCCTAAATGGCCTACCCCTTATCCTAAGACTGTGTCCCCTGGTTCTGGACTTCCCCAACATCGGGAACATTCTACCCGCATCTAACCTGTCCCGTCCCGTCAGAATCTTATATGTGTCTATGAGATCCCCTCTCATCCTTCTAAACTCCAATGTATAAAGGCCCAGTTGATCCAGTCTCTCCTCATATGTCAGTCCTGCCATCCCAGGAATCAGTCTGGTGAATCTTCGCTGCACTCCCTCAATAGCAAGAACATCCTTCCTCAGATTAGAAGACCAAAACTGAACACAATATTCCAGGTGAGGTCTCACCAAGGCCCTGTACAACTGCAGTAAGACCTTGCTGCTCCTATACTCAAATCCCCGAGTTATGAAGGCCAACATACCATTTGCCGCCTTCACCGCTTGCTGTACCTGTATGCCAACTTTCAAAGACTGATGAACCATGACACCCAGGTCTCGTTGCACCTCCCCTTTTCCTAATCTGCCACAATTCAGATAATATTCTGTCTTTGCGTTTTTGCCCCCAAAGTGGATAACCTCACATTTATCCACATTATACTGCATCTACCATGCATTTGCCCACTCACCTAGCCTGTCCAAGTTACCTTGCAGCCTCTTAGCGACCCCTCACATCTCACACCACCACCCAGTTTAGTGTTATCTGCAAACTTGGAGATATTACACTCAATTCCTTCATCCAAATCATTGATGTATATTGTAAACAGATGGGGTCCCAGCACTGAGCCCGGCAGCACTCCACTAGTCACTGCCTGCCATTCTGAAAAGGACCCATTTATCCCGACTCTCTGCTTCCTGTCTGCCAACCAGTTCTCTATCCACGTCAGTATATTATCCCCAATACCATGTGCTTTGATTTTGCACATCAATCTCTTGTGTGGGACCTTGTCAAAAGCTTTTTGAAAGTCCAAGTACACCACATCCACTGGTTCTCCCTTGTCTACTTTACTAGTTATATCCTCAAAGAATTCCAGAAGATATGTCAATCATGATTTCCCCTTCATAAATCCATGCTGACTTGGACCGATCCTGTCACTGCTTTCCAAATGCGTTGCTATTTCATCCTTAATAATTGATTCCAACATTTTCCCCATTACTGATGTCAGGCTAACCGGTCTATAATTATCCGCTTTCTCTCTCCCTCCCTTTTTAAAAAGTGGTGTTACATTAGCTACCCTCCAGTCCATAGAAACTGATCCAGAGTCGATGGACTGTTGGAAAATGATCACCAATGCATCCACTATTTCTAGGGCCACTTCCTTAAGTACTCTGGGATGCAGACTATCAGGCCCCGGGGATTTATCGGCCTTCAATCCCATCAATTTCCCTAACACAATTTCCCGCCTAATAAGGATATCCTTCAGTTCCTCCTTTTCACTAGACCCTCAGTCCCCTAGTACTTCCGGAAGGTTATTTGTGTATTCCTTCGTGAAGACAGAACCAAAGTATTTGTTGAATTGGTCTGCCATTTCTTTGCTCCCCATTATAAATTCACCTGAATCCGACTGCAAGACGTTTGTCTTTACTAATCTTTTTCTCTTCACATATCTATAGAAGCTTTTGCAGTCAGTTTTTATGTTCCCTGCAAGCTTCTTCTCGTACTCTATTTTCCCCCTCTTAATTAAACCCTTTGACCTCCTCTGCTGAATGCTAAATTTCTCCCAGTCCTCAGGTTTGTTGCTTTTTTTGGCCAATTTATATGCCTCTTCCTTGGATTTAACACTATCCTTAATTTCCCTTGTTGAGCCACCTTCCCCATTTTATTTTTACTACAGACAGGGATGTACAATTGCTGAAGTTCATCCATGTGATCTTTAAATGCTTGCCATTGCCTATCCACCGTCAACCCTTTAAGTATCATTTGCCAGTCTATTCTAGCCAATTCACGCCTCAAACCATCGAAGTTACCTTTCCTTAAGTTCAGGACCCTAGTTTCTGAATTAACTGTGTCACTCTCCATCTTAATAAAGAAGTCTACCATGTTATGGTCACTCTTCCCCAAGGGGCCTCGTACAACAAGATTGCTAATTAGTTATTTGTCATTACACATCACCCAGTCTAGGATGGCCAGCTCCCTAGTTGGTTCCTCGACATATTGGCTGATCTGATCATGGATTCAGCTCCACTTCCCTGCCTGCTCCCCATAACCCCTTATCCCCTTATCATTTAAGAAACTGTCTATTTCTGTCTTAAATCTATTCAATGTCCCATCTTCCACAGCTCTCTGAGGCAGCGAATTCCACAGATTTACAACCCTCTGAGAGAAGAAATTTCTCCTCATCTCAGTTTTAAATGGGCGGCCCCTTATTCTAAGATCATGCCCTCTAGTTCTAGTCTTCCCCACCAGTGGAAACATCCTCTCTGCATCCACCTTGTTAAGTCCCCTCATATACGTTTCGATAAGATTACCTCTCATTCTTCTGAATTCCAATGAATAGAGGCCCAACCTACTCAACCTTTCCTCATAAGTCAAACCCTCATCTCCAGAATCAACCTTGTGAACCTTCTCTGAACTGCCTCCAAAGCAAGTATATCCTTTCGTAAATATGGAAACCAAAACTGCATGCATAGCTGTAGCAAGACTTCCCTGCTTTATTCTATATCCCCTTTGCAATAAAGATTAAGATTCCATTGGACTTCCTGATCACTTGCTGTACCTGCATACAATCCTTTTGTGTTTCATGCACAAGTACCCCCATGACAGCTCCCAGGGAATCTGCCGCAGACCTGCATGAACCTCTTCTTGTGGTTCCATAGAAACTGCCCATTGATGGATGAATATACCAAACTCATGGTTGCTGTGGCGGTACTCAGATTGCAAAGTCTGTGCAACGATGGCGCCCTGTACCTGCGGGAATCCAGCCGGAGGGGCAAATCTGAGTGCCTGCTCATTCTGGCTATTGTCAATATAGGGGAAATTTCCTACCCACCACCCTCCTACCCACCACCTCACATTGGCCCCAAGTTTCCACATGATTTGCTCCTGATTTTTAGGAGCAACTGGTGTAGAACGGAGTATCTTAGAAATCGGAATTCTCGTCATTTAGTTTGCTCCAGTTCTCGTCAGTTAGAACAGTTTCACTTTGGAACAGAATTTTTTTTTCAAAAGGGGGCGTGTCCGGCCACTTATGCCTGATTTCAAAGTTTCGTGAGTGAAAACTTACTCCAAACTAACTTAGAATGGAGTAAGTGAAGATTTTTGTACGCTCGAAAAAACCTTGTCTACACTTTAGAAAATCAGGCGTAGGTTACAAATCAGGCGTAGGGAATGGTGGGGGGGGGTGTTTAAAGGGAAGTTTACAAACATTAAACACTTCAGTTTTACAAATAAAGAGCCATCATCAATAATAAATGATAAATACATCAATAAATCAACCAATAAATCAATCAAAAAAAATTAATAAGAAATTATTTTTTTTTTAAATCAATAAATAAAACATTTTCTACTTACCGACTGCAGCACCGGGAGCCCTCCAACAGCGTGCTGGGATGCCCCCCCCCCCCCCCCCCCCCAAGTGTGTCTCTGTCAGTGTCTCTATCTCTCTGTCTGTCTGTCTGTCTGTGTGTCTCTCATTCTCTGTCTGTCAGTGTCTGTGTTTCTGACAGCGAGGAGGGGGGTAGAGGGAGAGAGAAGGGGGAGGGATGGGGGAGAAGAGGGGGGAGGGGGAGGGGGAGGGGTGGAGAAGGGGATAAAGGGGAGAAGGGGGAGAAAGGAGATGGGGGGGGAAAGGAGATGGAGGGGGGAGAAGAAGGAGATTGGGGGTGGGGGTGGGGGGGGAGAAGGAGATTGGGGGGGGAAAGGAGATGAGGGGAGAAGGAGATTGGGGGGGGGAGAAGGAGATTGGGTGGGAGGGAAGGAGATTGAGGGGGAAGGAGATTGGGGGGGGAGGGAAGGAGATTGAGGGGGGGAAGGAGATTGGGGGGAAGGAGATGGGGGGGGGGGAGGAGATTGGGGGGGGTGGGGGGGAAGGAGAAGGGGGAGGGAGGCTGAACGTGCCGGACCCGAGACTTCGGGCAGGGCCCGTCCCCAGCATCAGATTTACAGGTAGGTGGCATTGGGTCGGGTCGGGGGGGGTGATGGGAGGGAGGTCGGTTCCGTTCGGGTCGGGGGGAGGGAGGGAGGGAGAGGGAGGTCAGGTCGGATCCAGTCCAGAGGCGGGGGGGGGAGCGGGTGTCGGGTCCGGTCCGGGGGCGGGGGGGGGGGGGAAGCGGGTGTCGGGTCTGGTCCGGGGGCGGGGGGGGGTAGCGGGTGTCGGGTCCGGTCCAGGGGCGGGGGGAGCGGGTGTCGGGTCCGGTCCGGGGGCGGGGGGGGGTGGGTGAGCGAGCAGGTGTCGTGTCTGGTCCGGGGGCGGGGAGGAGCGGGTGTCGGGTCCGGTCCGGGGGCGGGGGGCGGGAAGCGGGAAGCGGGAGTCGAGTCGGGTCGGGAGGAAGCAGGAGCTGGCCGTGGGAGGAGCCTTATTCACGCAGCCCCAGTGAGGCCATTCGGCCAGGGCTAGGGGCTGCGTGCTTTGGGCCCCCCCCCCACACAGTTTCGGGTGCCTGGAGCTACTGCACTTGCGTGCCCACTGTAGTGCGCATGTGCAGAGGTCCCGGCACTGTTTTCAGCGCAGGGGCCTGGCTCCGCCCCCTACGGCTCCTGCTGCGCTGCGCCGAGGGCCAGAGGACCTGCAGGGAGGTGGAGAATACGGAGGGTTTTTTTAAGCGCACTTTGTGGCGTGAAAAACGGGCGTCCAGGTCGGGACTGCGCCGTTCTAGGCGCGGCTCGAAACTTGGGCCCATAATGTCAGAATGCTAAAAGTTAAAAATAACAGAAAATTGACATTTTCCTATTGCATTTGTATCCTGTATTTATCTGCCTGTACTTCAGACCTTTCTGATACTGATCCAGCCTTGGTCTGTTGCCAACCTGTATGATTTCTAATATATCATTTACATCCTGTTGCCAAACCCAAAATTCTCAGGGTTATTTTGTTGCTGATGAAAATTAATTAATAAAACTTTGATAGCAATCCCTTCATGTTCTTTGAGAGAAATTAACAGTTTACATTTTGGACAGATTAGCCCAAAACTGTACACATTGTAATCCTATGTTTATCTCCCATGTTTAATTCTCCATTTTCGGCCAATGATTAACTATTATTAGCCCAAGAGAAGCCAGGCAAGCTCTGCTCTTCAATGCCCTCGGTAATTATAGTCTAACAATGTAAGGCATACAAGATCATGTGTAACCTGATCTCCATTATTTCCTTCGACTCAGTAAAGTAGGTGGGGTGGCGGAAGAGGGTAAAAGGGAACAATGTACAACACAAATTCCTACATTACAGACTTTCCAATTCATCACACATTTCCAGTCATATATAATGTCATTTGTACAATTCCAAATGAGATAGTATGTGTGCATACATGTGATTGTTAAACATGTGGGTGAATTAGAACATCTGTTGACTTTGTAATCTATGTTCTTTGATGCAGCATATTGGTATTCTAAATATGCTATTTCAGATTTCTTCTACACAAGACAAATTGCAGGAATTGTGTGGAACACAGAAAATGTTAGGAACATTTTAGCTTTTGGCCTAGGATAAAGAGAGCAAGATAATACAGTACTTAAGTTTTCTAAACTTATGCCATCACCGCCTACAAAATCAGAACCTCTGCCTGCTCCCCAGAAGATCCTTTGGAACTTTTATTTAAAGTTTCTACAATTCAGCTGCAGCAATATTACAGGAAGGAAAGGAGCAGAGGAGGGGATTTAAAAAAATTTCTCCAACACCCCTCACACCCAGCCCCCACGATCTCAGACTCCCTGTGCCCCCTGCCCCCGCGATCTCTAACTTGCCCCCTACTCCCATGATCTCCAACCCGCCCCTCGAACCCTCGGCGAACTCAGATTCTCCTCCTTCCAACCCCCGCGATCTCCTACTTACCTGGCATCCGCTCCCTGGCAGCTTTTCTGCCCAACAGGCAACCAACCTGCTGGCTGCCAAGCGAGAAACCGGCTGAAAATTTAAAAAAAAGATATCCTGCAGATATAAAGCCACGGATCCTGGGTGCTTTTTAACTGAGTTCCCTGAACGTGCCCATATTTCCAGTCCAAGGGTTATTTGCATACAGGAGCTGAGGTTTCCAGCCTGTACTGGGGATGCACGCTAGACTGGAGATGAAGACTTGCTACACTAGCCCTAGAGGAGCCTGTCACAAGTCTCTGTCTCCAGCAGAAATAGAAGGCAGTCTCCCCACTGCCTGCATTTTGGTGCTATTTGTGGGGCTTATTTGTGGCCATGCTTGGAGAGTGCTAGAACAGGGTTATTTGACAATGTTTCCTCAGAGAACTCTGATGGACCTTCGAATGCTGGGTTCCACTGTTGAACAGGCAGCCTCAGTGACAATTGAGAAATACAGCACAGGCATATTTCAATCATCTTAATCCAATTTTCATGCACCCACCCATATATGGGCAACTGCATTTTAAGCTGTCAAGCCTGCCTATTAAGAAATGGGGGAGGTGGGGATTTACAGTGGGAAGCAGCAAAGTGCATCACCAATCGAGTTTCCACTGGCACCCACCCCCGCTTTGCCAACATAGTCACCAGGGACTAGGCAGAAGATCTAGCCTCATGCATCAGCTATTGTAGAGTTAGTGTACCTCTAATTATTCAAAGTATTGGGAAAAAATGTTTTCTGCTGCCACTGTATTCATTTGGTTACTTCCCTCCATATGCTAAATCCTATGTCAAATACTTCCAGTCAGTCTTCCAATCCTCCTTACATCGTTGAGACAGCCTTGACCAAACTCACAAGTGACAACCTCTTGTGATTGTACTGGTAGTATTTAATTCCTCATCTTTCTCAACCTCTGCAGCATTTGATTGAGGGGATTACCATTGCCTCGTCTCTGTTATCTAGTTCCATGGATTTGCTCTTGCATGGTTCCACTCCTATCATAATGCAGCCACCACATCTCTTTCAATGGTTTTCCTTCCTACTCCACACCATCACCTTCAGATTACCCAAGTTTCGATCTTTTGGCCTTTCATCTATCTGCTGCTTCTGATGTCATCAATAGGTACAGGGTCAGCTTCCACACAAATGTTGATGACACCCAGCTCTCATCATCATCATAGGCAGTCCCTCGGAATCGAGGAAAACTTGCTTCCACTCTAAAAATGAGTCCTTTGGTGGCTCAACAGTCCAATACGAGAACTACAGTCCCTTTCACAGGTGCGACAGATAGTTGTTGAGGGAAGGGGTGGGTGGGACAGGTTTGCCGCACGCTCTTTCCGCTGCCTGCGCTTAATTACTGCATGTTCTCGCCGTTGAGACTCAAGGTGCTCAGCGCCCTCCCGAATGCACTTCTTCCACTTAGGGCGGTCTTTGGCCAGGGACTCCCAGGTGTCGTTGGGGATGTTGCACTTTATCAGGGAGGCTTTAAAGGTGTCCTTGTAACGTTTCCTCTGCCCATCTTTGGCTCGCTTGCCGTGAAGAAGTTCCGAGTAGAGCGCTTGCTTTGGGAGCCTGTCTGGCATGCGAACGATGTGGCCTGCCCAGCGGAGCTGGTCAAGTACGGTCCATGCTTCAATGCTGGGGATGTTGGCCTGGCCGAGGACGCTAACGTTGGTGCGTCTGTCCTCCCAGGGGATTTGTAGGATCTTGCGGAGACATCGTTGGTGGTATTTCTCCAGCAATGTGAGGTGTCTACTGTACATGGTTCATGTCTCTGAACCATACAGGAGGACGGGTATTACTACAGCCCTGTAGACCATGAGCTTGGTGGCGGATTTGAGAACCTGGTCTTCAAACACTCTTTTCTTCAGGCAGCTGAAGGCTGTGCTGGCACACTGGAGGCGGTGTTGAATCTCGTCGTCAACGTCTGCTCTTGTTAAGAGGCTCCCAAGGTATGGGAAATGGTCCACGTTGTCCAGGGCCACGCCGTGGATCTTGATGGCGGGGGGTGGGGGAGTGCTGTGTGACGAGGACATGCTGGTGGAGGACCTTTGTCTTACGGATGTTTAGTGTAAGGCACATGTACGCCTCAGTAAATATGTATGTGTGCAGATGCAGGCATCATCTGCGTACTGTAGCTCAATGACAGACGTTGGGGTGGTCTTGGACCTGGCCTGGAGACGGCGCAGGTTGAACAGGTTCCCACTGGTTCTGTAGTTTAGTTCCACTCCAGCGGGGAGCTTGTTGACTGTGAGGTGAAGCATGGCAGCGAGGAAGATTGAGAAGAGGGTTGGGGCGATGATGCAGCCCTGTTTGACCCTGGTCCGGACATGGATTGGGTCTGTAATGGATCCGTTGGTAAGGATCACAGCCTGCATGTCGTCGTGGAGCAGGCGGAAGATGGTGACAAACTTTTGGGGGCGTCCGAAATGGAGAAGGACGCTCCATAGACCATCACGGTTGACAGTGTCAAAAGCCTTTAAGGTTGAAGAAGGCCATGTAAAAGGGTTGGTGCTGTTCCCTGCATTTTTCCTGCAGCTGTCGCGATGTAAAAACCCAGCTCTACCTCGTCACCAAATCCACCCATCAGATTGACTGACAGCAAGTTATGGATGAGCCACAACTTCCTCCAACTTAATAGCAGGAAAACAATTGTGTTCTGTCATCACCATAAACTCCATGCCTGTGTCACTGATTTCATCTCTTCCCACCCGCCCTCCAATCATCAGGTTGAACAAAGTCAAGTAAAACTTTGGTGTCTGCTCAACGCTGAGCTAAGCTTCAAAAGTTACATCTTATCCATCACCAAAACTATCTATTTCCTCCAGCAAATATTCCTCTCCCTCTACCTCAGCCTCTCGGTAACCAAAACTCTTATTCATACTTGTGTCACCTTTAGCCTTCATTATTCCAATGCTTTTTTTTCTGGCCTCCTATCCTGCACAAACTCCAACTTATCCAAAATACAGCCATATATATCCTGTACCGTAGAAATCCTCCTCGTTCATCAGCTTGCTGACCTTTATTGTCTCCCTATCCCCACAAAGTAGATTTAAACTCATTTTCATCTTTAAATCTCATCACAGCCTTGGTCCACAACAAGTGAGCAGGTAGCAGCAGGTTAGAACCATACCAGAGCAAGTGCAGCACGAACCAGAAAGTGAGTCTTGTTACAGTGTAACACTTCACCAATACAAACACGTCTAATGGCAAACCATTCACTATAGTAAAAACTACAGTATAATTATCCAATAAAAGCCATTTTTAGCACTGATCCATTTCCAAAACAATTCGACAAAGTTATTGAACATCAATAAGCATCATCCAATTTCTCAAAGGACATTGCCCATAAAATAAACTCCAGCCTTGTATCATCTTTCGGTCCTCTGACTCTGGTATTTTGTGTCCCCTATCCTCGTAGAATCATAGAATGGTTACAGCATGGAAGGCGGCCGTTTGGCCCATCGAGCCCATGCCGACTCTCAGCCAGTCCCACTCCCCTGCCCTTTCCCTGTAGCCCTGCCATTTATTTTCCTTCAGATACTTATCCAACTCCCTTGTGAAAGATAAAATTGAGTCTGCCTCCCCAACCCTTTTAGGCAGTGCATTCCAGATCTTACCCATTCGCTGTGTAAAAAAGTTGTTTCTTGCGTCGCCTTTGGTTCTTTTGCCAATCACCTTAAATCTGTGTCCTCTGGTTCTCGACTCTTCTGCCAATGGGAACAGTTTCTCTCTATATACTCTGTCCAGACCCCTCTTGATTTTGAACACCTCTATCAAATCTCCTCTCAACCTTCTCTGCTCCAAGGAGAACAAACCCAGATTTTCCAGTCTATCAATGCAACTGAAGTCCCTCATTCCTGGAATCATTCTCGTAAATCTTTTCTGCCCTTCTCTGAGGCCTTCACATCCTTCCTAAAATGTGGTGCTCAGAATTGGACACAGTATTCCAGTTGGGGCCGAATCGGTGTTTTATACAGGTTCATCACAATTTCCACACTTTTGTACTTGATACCTCTATTTATGAAGCCCAGGGTCCCGTAAGCCTTTTTAACTGCTTTCTCAACCTGCCCTGCCGTCTTCAAAGATTTATGCATCCCCTTTAGGATTGTACCATTTAGTGTATATGTTCTCTCCTCATTCTTACTACCAAAATGCATCACTTCACAATTTTCTGCGTTAAATTTCATCTGCCATGCGTCTACCCATCTCACCAGCCTATCTATGTCTTCCTGAAGTTTATCACTCTCCTCCTCACTGTTCACTATACTTCTAAGTTTTGTGTCATCTGCAAATTTTGAAATTGTGCTCTGTACACCCATGTCCAAGTCATTAATATATATCAAGAAAAGCAGTGGTCCTAGAACTCATCATCATCATCATCATCATCATCATCATAGGCAGTCCCTCGGGATCGAGGAAGACTTGCTTCCACCCTTAGCATGAGTTCTTAGGTGGCTGTACAGTCCAATACGAGAACCACATTTTCTGTCACAGGTGGGACAGATAGTCATTGAGGGAAAGGGTGGGGAAGGAGCCTGGTTTGCCGCACACTCCTTCCGCTGCCTGCTTGATTTCTGCATGCTCTCGGCGGCGATACTCGAGGAGCTCAGCGCCCTCCCGCATGCACTTCCTCCACTTAGGGCGGTCTATGGCCAAGGACTCCCAGGTGTCAGTGGGGATGTCGCACTTTATCAGGGAGGCTTTGAGGGTATCCTTGTAATGTTTCCTCTGCCTGTCTTTGGCTCGTTTGCCATGGACGAGTTCCGAGTAGAGCGCTTGCTTTGGGAGTCTCGTGTCTGGCATGCGAACTATGTGGCCTGCCCAGCGGAGCTGATCAAGTGTGGTCAGTGCTTCAATGCTGGGGATGTTGGCCTGGACGAGGACGCTAATGTTTGGGCGTCTGTCCTCCCAGGGGATTTTCAGGATCTTGCAGAGACATCGCTGGTGGTACTTATCCAGCGACTTGAGGTATCTACTGTACATAGTCCACGTCTCTGAGCCATACAGGAGGGCGGGTATTACTACGGCCCTGTAGACCATGAGCTTGGTGACAGTTTTGAGGGACTGATCTTCAAAACTCTTTTCCTCAGACAGCCGAAGGCTGCACTGGCGCACTGGAGGCATTGTTGGATCTCATTATCAATGCCTGCCCTTGTTGATAAGAGGCTCCTGAGATAGGGGAAGTGGTCCACGCTGTCCAGGGTCACGCCGTGGATCTTGATGTTTGGGGGACAGTGCTGGGCGGCGAGGACAGGCTGGTGTAGGACCTTTGTCTTACTAATGTTTAGCGTAAGGCCCGTGCTTTCATATGCCTCGGTAAATACGTCGACTATGTCCTGGAGTTCAGCCTCTGTGTGTGCACAGACGCAGGCGGCGTCCGCGTACTGTAGCTCGACGACAGAGGTTGGGGTGGTCTTGGACTTGGCCTGGAGACGGCGAAGGTTGAACAGGTTCCCACTGATTCTGTAGTTTAGCTCCACTCCAGCGGGGAGCTTATCAACTATGAGGTGGAGCATGGCAGCGAGGAAGATTGAGAAGGTTGGAGCGATGGCACAGCCCTGCTTGACCCCAGTCCAGACATGAATTGGGTCTGTGATGGATCCATTGGTAAGGATCACGGCTTGCATGTCGTCGTAAAGCAGACGGAGTATGGTGACGTACTTTTGGGGGCATCCGAAACGGAAGAGGACGCTCCATAGACCCTCGCGGTAGACAGTGTCAAAGGCCTTTGTAAGTTTGAAGAAGGCCATGTATAAGGGCTGGTGCTGTTCCCTGCATTTTCCTGCAGCTGTTGTGCTGCAAAAATCATGTCCGTTGTGCCCCGGAGGGGACGAAATCCGCACTGCAACTCCGGGAGGAGCTCCTCGGCCATGGGGAGAGACGATTGAGGAGGACTCTAGCGACGACTTTCCCAGTGATTGATAGCAGGGAGATTCCTCTGTAGTTGCTGCAGTCGGACTTGTCCCCTTTTTTAAAGATGGTCACAATCACTGCATCTCTAAGATCTCCCGGCATGCTCTCCTCCCTCAAGATGAGAGAGATGAGGTCGTGTTTTCGTGCCAGTAGTGCCTCTGCGCCATACTTCAATGCCTCAGCAGGGATTCCATCCGCTCCCGTAGCCTTGTTTTTTAGCTGACTTATGGCCTTTTCTACCTCATGTACTGTTGGGGCCTCACTGAGGTGGTGGCGGGTAGCATGTTGTGGAATGGAGTCGAGAACACTCGAGTCAAAGGCAGAGTCTCGGTTGAGGGGATCTTCGAAGTGTTCCTTCCAGCGGGCCCTGACTGCCTCGGTGTCCTTGATGAGTGTTTTCCTGTTCTTGGCCAGGAGTGGGGTGGGGCCTTGGGAGTTTGGTCCATATGCGGCCTTGACTGCGGTAAAGAATCCTCGCACATCATGGCTGTCGGCCAGCTGCTGTATCTCCTGTGCTTTCTCCATCCACCATCTGTTCTTTAGGTCCCGGGTTTTTTGTTGGACCTTAGCCTTTAGCTGTCTGTGATGCTGCTTTGCTGCTCCCGAGTTGGGTTGCTGTTTAAGGCTCAGAAATGCCCTGTGCTTGCAGTCTATTAGTTCTTGAATCTCCTGATCATTCTCATCAAACCAGTCCTGGTGTTTCCTGGTTGAGTGACCGAGCGTCTCCTTGCAGACACTGGTTATGGAGGCCTGGAGGGCAGACCAAGCGCTGTGGGCATTCTGCGTCTCTGGGTCATCAAGGCACGCCAGGTTAGCTGTGAGGCGCTGACTGTAAAGAGCTCTCTTAGCTGGGTCCTTAAGAGCCCCGGCATTGACTTTTTTGTGACACTGCTTCTGCTGCCCCCTTCGCTCTGGGGCTATGTTGATGTCAATGATGGATCTGATTAGGCGGTGGTCCGTCCAGCAGTCGTCAGTTCCTGTCATGGCACGGGTGATGTGCACATCCTTGCGATCCCTGGCTCAGACGATGACATAGTCGAGCAGGTGCCAGTGCTTGGAGCGAGGGTGTTGCCACAATGCCTTGTATTTGTCACTCTGGTGCAACAAGGTGTTGTTGATGACAAGTTCATGCTCTAGACATTTTGTCAGGATAGGGTACCGCTGGAGCTGGCTTTCCCTACCCTCTCTCTGCCAATCACGCCTCCCCAGAGGTGTGTGTCCCTGCCGACCCTGACGTTGAAGTCTCCGAGGAGGATCAGTTTGTCGTCCGCGGGGACGCAAGTCAGGGATTTTGAGAGGTTGGAGTAAAAACCCTCTTTGGCCTCATCGGTTGCATCGAGTGTTGGGGCGTAAGCACTGATGACTGTGGCACACTGGTTCCGGGATAGGGTGAGTCAAAGCGACATGAGGCATTTCTTAGTCCCGCAGGGGGAGTCTTTGAGGCGGTCGACCAGCTCGTTTTTGATGGCGAAGCCGACTCCGTGGAGGCAGTGTTCTGCCTCTGGTTTCCCTCTCCAGAAGAAGGCGTAACCTCCACCTTGTTCCTTGAACTGGCCTTCCCCTGCCCGCCGGGTCTCGCTGCGATGTCGATATCAAAGCGTCTAAGTTCCCGAGCAATTATGGTGGTGCGGCCTTCCGGCCTGTCGCTGTTGGGGTTGCCCATGAGGGTCCTGACGTTCCAGGTCCCGAACTTCATGTTAGAGGAGTGGAAGATGCCTGTGCGTGAGTTCTTTTAACGTGGGGTGATCGTTGCACGCCAGCTACCACACGGGTTTAGCTGATCGAGGTCTTGGTCCAGTGGCAAGGGGGTCCAGGACGACTGGAGACCAGGCACTGCTATATAGGCCTAATTGCCTACGGCGAGGTGTTGGCCGCAGGCTCAGCCCTGGGTAGCGCCCTTGGTGGTAGGTGGTCCGAGGTTTGTTTGGGGGCAGGCATTGGGGGGGCCAGCGGTGCATTGGGGTTTAGAATGGGGGGGCACGGGGGTCACAGCCATTGTACTCACCACGTGCTGGAGAAGGACTGACCCCTGGGGAACATCACTGTATGCCTTCCTCCAGTCTGAAAAACAACTGTTCACCACTACTCTCCACAGTCACTTAGCTAATTTCGTATCCAGGCTGCCATTGTTCTTTTTATTCCATGGGCTTCAATTTTGCTGGTTAGCTTATTATGTGACACATTGTCGAATGCCTTTTGGAAATCGTATTATCCTCATCAATTTTCTCTCTTACCTCATCAAAAAAACTCGATCAAATTAATTAAACATGATTTGCCTTTAATAAATCCATGCTGGCTTTCCTTAATTAATCCACCCCAATCCAAGTGACTTAACTTTGTCCCTGATTACTGTTTCAAAAGCTTTCCCACTACTGAGATTAAATTGACTGGCTGGGTTTATCTTTATATCCTTTTTTGAACAATGGTGTAACATTTGCAATTCTCCAGTCCTCTGGGACCACCACTGTATCTAAGGAGGATTGGAGTAATATGGCCAGTACCTCTGTGATTTCCGCCCTCAATTCCCTCAACTTCCTATGATGCATCCCATCTGCTCCGGGTGATTTATCTACTTTAAGTACAGCCAGCTTTTCTAATACCTGTTCTTTATCAATTTTTATCCTATTAAGTGCCTCTATTACCTCCTCCTTCACTATATGTCTATGGCAGCATCCTCTTCCTTGGTGAAGACAGATCATTTAGTACCTCAGCCATATCCTCTGCCTCCATGCTTAGGTCCCTAATCAACCCCACCCCTCCTCTTACAGGTGCAGCGTCGAGAATCCGAAACCCTCAGGACCGAGGCCGTTCCAGATTCCAGGCTTTTCCGGACTTTCGATCGACTTTCTAACATCTCGAATCTGGAAACACCCGAGCCCAGGTTCGGGTATTTCCAGATTTCGGAACATCAGAAAGGGGGGGGCGGGTGGGAGGTCCCCGACGAGGAGATGTTCGGGTGAGCCCCGCCGTGGAGAAGGTGTTCGGGTGGGGCCCCGCCGTGGAGAAGGTGTTCGGGCGGGGCCCTGCCGTGGAGAAGGTGTTCGGGCGGGGCCCTGCCGTGGAGAAGGTGTTCGGGCGGGGCCCTGCCGTGGAGAAGGTGTTCGGGCGGGGCCCTGCCGTGGAGAAGATGTTCGGGCGGGGCCCTGCCGTGGAGAAGGTGTTCGGGTGAGCCCCGCCGTGGAGAAGGTGTTCGGGTGGGGCCCCGCCGTGGAGAAGGTGTTCGGGCGGGGCCCCGCCGTGGAGAAGGTGTTCGGGCGGGGCCCTGCCGTGGAGAAGGTGTTCGGGCGGGGCCCTGCCGTGGAGAAGGTGTTCGGGCGGGGCCCTGCCGTGGAGAAGATGTTCGGGCAGGGCCCTGCCGTGGAGAAGGTGTTCGGGCGGGGCCCTGCCGTGGAGAAGGTGTTCGGGCGGGGCCCTGCCGTGGAGAAGATGTTCGGGCGGGGCCCTGCCGCGGAGAAGGTGTTCGGGCGGGGCCCTGCCGTGGAGAAGGTGTTCGGGCGGGGCCCTGTCGTGGAGAAGGTGTTCGGGCGGGGCCCTGCCGTGGAGAAGATGTTCGGGTGAGCCCCGCCGTGGAGAAGGTGTTCGGGCGGGGGCCTGCCGTGGAGAAGGTGTTCGGGCGGGGCCCTGCCGTGGAGAAGGTGTTCGGGCGGGGCCCTGCCGTGGAGAAGGTGTTCGGGCGGGGCCCTGCCGTGGAGAAGGTGTTCGGGCGGGGCCCTGCCGTGGAGAAGGTGTTCGGGCGGGGCCCTGCCGTGGAGAAGATGTTCGGGCGGGGCCCTGCCGTGGAGAAGGTGTTCGGGCGGGGCCCTGCCGTGGAGAAGATGTTCGGGCGGGGCCCTGCCGTGGAGAAGATGTTCGGGCAGGGCCCTGCCGTGGAGGCCCCAAGGTAAGGGCAGCGGCGGTGAGCGCGGCGAGGTAAGGGTGGCGGGAGCGAGGCGAGCGGCGGCGAGGCGAGCCCGAGGTCGGGCAGCGGCAGAGCCCAGAGGTCGGCAGGTCCGGATTCCGGAACATTTTACGGATTCCGGACGAGCCTGCCACCGATCGGTCTGGAGTCCGGAACACTCCGGATTTTCGATGCTGAGCCTGTACTACCCTTTTACTATTTGTATACCTATAGAAGACTTTTGGATTACCTTTTATGTTGGCTGTCATTCACACACCCTCACTTTGGCCCTCTTATTTTCTATTTCACTTCTCCTCTGACCTTTCTATATACAGCCTGATTCTCAGATGTATTTGCAACCTGACATCTGTCATAAGCGCTCTTTTTCTGCTTTATCATATTCTCTATCTGTTTTATCATCCAGGGAGCTCTGACTTTAGTTGCCCTACCTTTTCCCCTCACTGTAATGTATCTCGAATGTACCTGAACTATTTCCTCTTTAAAGGTAGCCCATTGTTCCATTACAGTTTTGCCTGAAATCTTTGACTTCCAGTTTACCCGGGCCAGATCCGTTCTCATCCCACTGAAATTGGCCTTCCTCCAGTTAAAATGTTTTACACTAGATTGCTCCCTGCCTTTTTCCATAGTTAATCTAAACTGTATGATACTATGTTTACTGTTCCCTAAATGTTCACCTACTGAAATTTGCTCCACTTGACTTACCTCTTTCCCCAGAACCAGATCCAGCAATGCCTCCTCCCTCATCGGGCCACAAACATACTGATCAAGGTTCTCTTGAACACACTTCAGAAATTCTTCCCCCCCTCTGCCCTTTACACTATTACTATCCCAGTCTATATTAGGATAGTTGAAGTCCCCCATTATCACTACTCTGTAGCTCTTTCACCTCTCTGTAATTTCTCTGCAAATCTGCTCCTCCATATCTTGACCGCTATTTCATGGTCTATAGAATACACCTAGTCGTGTAATGGCATCTCTATTATTTCTTAACTCTAGTCATATGGGCCCCAAGTTTCCACATGATTTGCTCCTGATTTTTAAGAGCAACTGGTGTAGAACGGAGTATCTTAGAAATCGGAATTCTCGTCATTTAGTTTGCTCCAGTTCTAGTCAGTTAGAACAGTTTCACTTTGGAACAGAATTTTTTTTTCAAAAGGGGGCGTGTCCGGCCACTTACGCCTGGTTTCAAAGTTTCGTGAGTGAAAACTTACTCCAAACTAACTTAGAATGGAGTAAGTGAAGATTTTTGTACGCTCGAAAAAACCTTGTCTACACTTTAGAAAATCAGGCGTAGGTTACAAATCAGGCGTAGGGAATGGTGGGGTGGGGGGGGGGGGGTGTTTAAAGGGAAGTTTACAAACATTAAACACTTCAGTTTTACAAATAAAGAGCCATCATCAATAATAAATGATAAATACATCAATAAATCAACCAATAAATCAATCAAAAAAAATTAATAAGAAATATTATTATTTTTTTAAATCAATAAATAAAACATTTTCTACTTACCGACTGCAGCACCGGGAGCCCTCCAACAGCGTGCTGGGATGCCCCCCCACCCAGTGTGTCTCTGTCAGTGTCTCTATCTCTCTGTCTATCTGTCTGTGTGTGTCTCTCACTCTCTGTCTGTCAGTGTCTGTATTTCTGACAGCGAGGGGGAAGAGGGGGGAGATGGGGGAGAAGGGGGAGGGATGGGGGAGAAGGATGAAGGAGAAGGGGGTGGGGGGAGAAAGGGGGAGGGGGAGAAGGGGGAGAAAGGAGATGGGGGGGAAAGGAGATGGGGGGGGAAAGGAGATTGGGAAAGGATATGGGGGGGGAAGGAGATTTTGGGGGGGGAAGGAGATTTTGGGGGGGGAAGGAGATTGGGGGGGGGAAGGAGATTGGGGAGGATGGGGGGGGAAGGAGAAGGGGGAGGGAGGCTGAACGGACCGAGCCCGAGACTTCGGGCAGGGCCCGTCCCCAGCACCAGATTTACAGGTAGGTGGCGTTGGGTCGGGTCGGGGGGTGGTGGGAGGGAGGTCGGGTCGGGGGGAGGGAGGGAGGGAAGGAGAGGGAGTTCAGGTCGGGGGGAGGGAGGTCAGGTCGGATCCAGTCCGGGGGCGGGGGGGGGAGCGGGTGTCGGGTCCGGTCCGGGGGCGGGGGGGGGTGGGAGCGAGTGTCGGGTCCGGTCCGGGGGCGGGGAGCGGGTGTCGGGTCTGGTCTGGGGCCGGGGGGGGGGAGCGGGTGTCGGGTCCGGTCCGGGGGCGGGGGGGAGCGGGTGTCGGGTCCGGTCCGGGGACGGGAAGCGGGAGTCGGGTCGGGTCGGGAGGAAGCAGGAGCTGGCCGTGGGGGGAGCCTTATTCACGCAGCCCCAGTGAGGCCATTGGGCCAGGGCTAGGGGCTGCGTGCTTCAGGCGCCTGGAGCTACTGCACTTGCGCTCCCACTGTAGCGCGCATGTGCAGAGGTCCTGGTACTGTTTTCAGCGGAGGGACCTGGCTCCGCCCCCCTACAGCTCCTGCTGCGCTGCGCCGAGGGCCAGACGACCTACAGGGAGCTGGAGAATATGGAGGGTTTTTTTAGGCGCATTTTGTGGCGCGAAAAACGGGCGTCCAGGTCGGGACTGCGCCGTTCTAGGCGCGGCTCGAAACTTGGGCCCATAGATTCTGTCCTTGACCCCTCCAGGACATCTTCTTTATCCAGCACTGTAACATTCTCCTGAACCAATACTGCCATACCACCTCCTATCTTTCCTGAACACCCTATAACCAGGAATATTTAATAACCAATCCTGCCCTTTTTTGAGCCAGGTCTCAGGTATTGCCACAACATCATATTTCCATGTGGCTATTTGTGCCTGCAGCTCACTTATCTTGTTTACTACGTTTCATGTGTTCACATACACTGTAAACCTATCTAAGACTATCCTGTATTCTCTCTTATTTGGACTCCACCTAATACCTTACTATTTCTTACTTTAGTGCTCTCTGCCTCATTTCCCCTTTCTAATGTTACATCCTGGTGCCCATAACCCTGAAAATTAGTTTAAACCCTCCCAACAGCACTAGCAAACCTCCCTGTGAGGATATTGGTTTCGACCCTGGTGAGGTGCAACCCGTCCAGCCTGTACTGGTCCCAATGCCCCAGGAATTTGAAGCCCTCCCTCCTGCACCATCTCTCCAGTCATGCATTCATCTGCTCTATCCTCCTATTTCTTTATTCACTCGCACTGGCACCAGGAGTAATCCGGAGATTACTACCTTTGAGGTCTTGTTTTTTAATCTCTTTCATATCTCCCTAAAATCCGCCTGCACCACCTCACCCCTCTTTCTACTTATGTTGTTGGTACCAATATGGACCTCCCCCCTCAGAATGTTCTACAGCGACATCCTTAGTCCTGGCACTAGGGAGGCCACATACCATCCTGGAGTCACGTCTGCGGCTGCAGAAACGCCTGTCTGCTCATAGAGGACTATTGCTCTCCCACTCTTCTTCCCCCACCCCGCCTGTGCAGCTGAGCCACCCGTTGTGCCATGGACTTGGCTCTGGCTGTACTCCCCAGAGGAACCATTGTCCTCACCAGTACTCAGAACAGAATACTGCTTGGAGAGCGAGATGCACTCAGGGGACTCCTGCACTACCTGCCTGGTCCTCCTTTTCTGTCTGGCGGTCACCCATTCCCTCTCTGCCTGTGCACTCCTTATCTGCGGGGTGACCACCTCCTGAAATGTGTTATCCACGAAGCTCAGTCTCGTGGATGCATCGCAGTGAGGCTAGCTGCTGCTCAAGCTCCGAAACTCGGAGCTCGAGCTCCTCCAACTGACGACACTTCCTGTGGTTGTCGAGGACATGGGAAGCATCCTGGATTTCCCACATGGCACAGGATGTGCATTCCATGGTACTGAGCTGCCCTGCCGTGCCTTTATTAGGTTGGACCATTGTCTGACCATTCTTGTCTGACCATTGATAGCTTTCAGTCACCTTGCCTGCATGCTCTGGAACTTCCCCTCAATATTCCTTCACTTTTCCACTTCTCTTTCTTTCTTGAAAAGCATTTTGAACACTTCTCTTTTTGACCAGGCTTTCTACCTGTATTTCTTGCTCTCCTCATCCCAACTCAGCATCCATTTTCCTGATTTCCAGTTATGAAGTGCCTGGGACATAAAAAAAAACACATTCAAAGGTGCTATATAAATCCAAGTTTTTGTTTAGTTGCTGGCAAATTTAATTGAATATTTTATCCATCATGGGCTAGAAATTCGACTCCATAGTACCCGTTTTTTCGGTACTGCGGGTGCCGTTTTATGTCCAAACTGATTTCAGGTCCGGGCCATCTTGGTAAAAGACATCCTTAACCTAAGTCTGAAGCAGGCATTATTTCATTTGCATATGCAAATAAGGGGCCCAATGTCAGCTTCTGGTCCCTGGGTTTGCCCCTGAGGCAGCCAGCGCCTCTCGAAAAACCACACTAAACACCACACAATGCACTTCCACAATTCCGAGATCTCCAAGCTCACTCCCAACTCCTTGCCCCTGAGCTGCCCCCCGCCAGCACTCCCGAGCAATGTTCTTCCCAATTGTTGGGGGGTACAGATCCCATGAACGGGCTGCGTGGCCCATTAAAAATGTCGCTCGTGTGCGAAATCTCCCATTTGAAAAGTCGGTCCCGGGCTGTGCGGGAGCTCCAGACAGCTGTGCGGGAGCGCCGCTTCATGGGACTGCTGCTGCCGAACCCCCAATACTACACCCGAGGCCAATCTTCCGACTTGACCCCCGACAGATTCCGATCATGGACTCAGGAGGCCCACTTGTCCACACCCACTCCCTCCCCGCGATCCAACCCAACCACTCTGACCGGATGCTGCAGAAACGGACTCTGTGGAATGTTTCCTTGAAGACTCTCAATATTCCTAAAAAATTGACCTTGAGCAGACGGCCCAATTGCAAACAGCAGAACGCGACCAACTGCAAGAATTAAAGTGTTTGAAACTTGAGAAGAGACCGTCTCGAAGAAATATAGACTCAGATGGATTCAAAGCACAATAAGGAATGGCAGTGATCATCACAACTGCACAAAATAGCAACAACAACTTGTATTTATATAGCGCCTGTAAAATAGTGAAACGTCCCAAGTTGCTTCACCGGAGTAGTAAGAGATTAAAAAATATAAATTAGCGCAGGTGACCAAAAGCTTGGTCAAAGAGGTATGGTTTAAGGAGCGTCTTAAAGGAGGAAAGAGAGGCGGAGAGGTTTAGGTAGGGAGTTTCTGAGCTAGGGGCCTAGCAACAGAAGGCACGCCACCAATGGTTGAGTGATTATAATCAGGGATGCTTAAGAGGGCACAATTAGAGGACTACAGACATCTTGGGCGGGGTGGGGGGTGGTTGTGAGGCTGGAGGAGATTACAGAGATAGGGACAGGTGAGGCCATGGAGAGATTCGAAAATAAGGATGTGAATTTTGAAATCGAGGCGTTGTTTAACTGGAAGCCAATGTAGGTCAGCGAGGACAGGGCTGATGGGCGAGTGGGACTTGGTGCAAGTTAAGACACGGGCAGCCAAGTTTTAGATCACCTCAAGTTTATGTAGGGTAGAATGAAGGAGCCCAGCCAGGAGTGCATATTGTTCAACACTGCCACCAGTGCGCCAGGGCAACCTTCGGCCGCCTGAGGAAGAGAGTGTTCGAAGATCAGGCCCTCAAATCTGGCAGGAAGCTTATGGTCTACAGGGCTGTAGTGATACCGGTCCTCCTGTATGCCTCAGAGACATGGACCATATACAGTAGACATTTCAGAATGGCAGGCAGTGACTAGTGGGGTACCGCAAGGTTCTGTGCTGGGGCCCCAGCTGTTTACATTGTACATTAATGATTTAGACGATGGGATTAAATGTAGTATCTCCAAATTTGCAGATGACACTAAGTTGAGTGGCAGTGTGAGCTGCGAGGAGGATGCTATGAGGCTGCAGAGCGACTTGGATAGGTTAGGTGAGTGGGCAAATGCATGGCAGATGAAGTATAATGTGGATAAATGTGAGGTTATCCACTTTGGTGGTAAAAACAGAGAGACAGACTATTATCTGAATGGTAACAGATTAGGAAAAGGGGAGGTGCAAAGAGACCTGGGTGTCATGGTACATCAATCATTGAAGGTTGGCATGCAGGTACAGCAGGCGGTTAAGAAAGCAAATGGCATGTTGGCCTTCATAGCAAGGGGATTTGAGTACAGGGGCAGGCAGGTGATGCTACAGTTGTACAGGGCCTTGGTGAGGCCACACCTGGAGTATTGTGTACAGTTTTGGTCTCATAACCTGAGGAAGGACATTTTTGCTATTGAGTGAGTGCAGCAAAGGTTCACCAGACTGATTCCTGGGATGGCGGGACTGACCTATCAAGAAAGACTGGATCAACTGGGCTTGTATTCACTGGAGTTCAGAAGAATGAGAGGGGACCTCATAGAAACGTTTAAAATTCTGACGGATTTAGACAGGTTAGATGCAGGAAGAATGTTCCCAATGTTGGGGAAATTTAGAACTAGGGGACACAGTCTAAGGATAAGGGGTAAACCATTTAGGACCGAGATGAGGAGGAACTTCTTCACCCAGAGAGTGGTGAACCTGTGGAATTCTCTACCACAGAAAGTTGTTGAGGCCAATTCACTAAATATATTCAAAAAGGAGTTCGATGAAGTCCTTACTACTAGGGGGATCAAGGGGTATGGCGAGAAAGCAGGAATGGGGTACTGAAGTTGCATGTTCAGCCATGAACTCATTGAATGGCGGTGCAGGCTAGACGGGCCGAATGGCCTACTCCTGCACCTATTTTCTATGTTTCTATGACACCTCAAATCGCTAGAGAAATATCATCAACGTTGTCTCCGCAAGATCCTGCAAATCCCCTGGAAGGACAGGCACACTAACGTTACTGTCCTCGATCAGACCTACATCCTCAGCATTGAAGCACTGACCACACTCGACCAGCTCCGTTGGGCAAGCCACATTGTTCGTAAACCTGATACTAGACTTCCAAGGCAAGTGCTCTACTCGGAACTCCTACACGGCAAGTGAGCCCCAGGTGAGCAGAGGAAACATTTCAAGGACACCCTCAAAGCTTCCTTGATAAAATGCAACATCCCCACCGGCACCTGGGAATCCCTGGCCAAACACCACCCTAAGTGGAGGAAGAGCATCCGGGAGGCCGTTGAGCACCTCGAGTCTCGCTGCCGAGAGCATGCAGAAAGCAAGCACAGGCAGCGGAAGGAACGTGCGGCAAATCAGACTCCCCACCCACCCTTTTCTTCAACAACTATCTGTCCCACCTGTGACAGAGACTGTAATTCTCGTATTGGACTGTTCAGTCACCTAAGAACTTGTCATGTATTCAACCAGCATTGTAACCCATGTATAATCTGACCTAAGTTGTACACTGTGAGAACAATGACCACTAGGTGGTGAACTTGTGGGAGACACTCCTAACCTGGACCTTCAGAGATAAAAGGGGAAGCTCCACCCACTTCCATCACTTGAGTGCTATGGAATAAAGGACAGGTCACAGACTGACCTTCTCTCAAGCATGAGCCTCGTGTGCATTTATACTGTATAGTAAGGACGTATCAATGGCGACGAGAAACTGGGATTTAAACCACGTGAGCATGGCCACTAGCAGAACAGAGGAGAGGTACTGTGTTAAGGAATGGTTGGGACAGAGATTCAACATTGTTAAAGCAGCACACAGTTCTCCAGGCAGACAAGGGCAGTCGGGCATGCCCCAACATGTAGTCGAACCCAGAGAGGGAGTTCGACAGAGACAATGGCAAGCTGAACGGCGATTCACGCCATTGCAAGGGACAATGCGGCCAGTAATGGGGCCATCAACACCTGTTAATAGAAAACATAGAAAACATAGAAAATAGGTGCAGGAGCAGGCCATTCAGCCCTTCTAGCCTGCACCGCCATTCAATGAGTTCATGGCTGAACATGAAACTTCAGTACCCACTTCTTGCTTTCACGCCATACCCCTTGATCCCCCGAGTAGTAAGGACTTCATCCAACTCCCTTTTGAATATATTTAGTGAATTGGCCTCAACTACATTCTGTGGTAGAGAATTCCACAGGTTCACCACTCTCTGGGTGAAGAAGTTTCTCCTTATCTCGGTCCTAAATGGCTTACCCCTTATCCTTAGACTGTGACCCCTGGTTCTGGACTTCCCCAACATTGGGAACATTCTTCCTGCATCCAACCTGTCCAAACCCGTCAGAATTTTAAACGTTTCTATGAGGTCCCCTCTCACTCTTCTGAACTCCAGTGAATACAAGCCCAGTTGATCCAGTCTTTCTTGATAGGTCAGTCCCACCATCCCGGGAATCAGTCTGGTGAATCTTCGCTGCACTCCCTCAATAGCAAGAATGTCCTTCCTCAAGTTAGGAGACCAAAACTGTACACAATACTCCAGGTGTGGCCTCACCAAGGCCCTGTACAACTGTAGCAACACCTCCCTGCCCCTGTACTCAAATCCCCTTGCTATGAAGGCCAACATGCCATTTGCTTTCTTAACCGCCTGCTGTACCTGCATGCCAACCTTCAATGACTGATGTACCATGACACCCAGGTCTCGTTACACCTTCCCTTTTCCTAATCTGTCACCATTCAGATAATAGTCTGTCTCTCTGTTTTTACCACCAAAGTGGATAACCTCACATTTATCCACATTATACTTCATCTGCCACGCATTTGCCCACTCACCTAACCTATCCAAGTCACTCTGCAGCCTCATAGCATCCTCCTCGCAGCTCACACTGCCACCCAACTTAGTGTCATCTGCAAATTTGGAGATACTACATTTAATCCCCTCGTCTAAATCATTAATGTACAATGTAAACAGCTGGGGCCTCAGCACAGAACCCTGCGGTACCCCACTAGTCACTGCCTGCCATTCCGAAAAGTACCCATTTACTCCTACTCTTTGCTTCCTGTCTGACAACCAGTTCTCAATCCACGTCAGCACACTACCCCCAATCCCATGTGCTTTAACTTTGCACATTAATCTCTTGTGTGGGACCTTGTCGAAAGCCTTCTGAAAGTCCAAATATACCACATCAACTGGTACTCCTTTGTCCACTTTATTGGAAACATCCTCAAAAAATTCCAGAAGATTTGTCAAGCATGATCTCCCTTTCACAAATCCATGCTGACTTGGACCTATCATGTCACCATTTTCCAAATGCGCTGCTATGACATCCTTAATAATTGATTCCATCATTTTACCCACTACTGAGGTCAGGCTGACCGGTCTATAATTTCCTGCTTTCTCTCTCCCTCCTTTTTTAAAAAGTGGGGTTACATTGGCTACCCTCCACTCCATAGGAACTGATCCAGAGTCAATGGAATGTTGGAAAATGACTGTCAATGCATCCGCTATTTCCAAGGCCACCTCCTTAAGTACTCTGGGATGCAGTCCATCAGGCCCTGGGGATTTATCGGCCTTCAATCCCATCAATTTCCCCAACACAATTTCCAGACTAATAAAGATTTCCCTCAGTTCCTCCTCCTTACTAGACACTCTGACCCCTTTTATATCCGGAAGGTTGTTTGTGTCCTCCTTAGTGAATACTGAACCAAAGTACTTGTTCAATTGGTCTGCCATTTCTTTGTTCCCCGTTATGACTTCCCCTGATTCTGACTGCAGGGGACCTACGTTTGTCTTTACTAACCTTTTTCTCTTTACATACCTATAGAAACTTTTGCAATCCGCCTTAATGTTCCCTGCAAGCTTCTTCTCGTACTCCATTTTCCCTGCCCTAATCAAACCCTTTGTCCTCCTCTGCTGAGTTCTAAATTTCTCCCAGTCCCCAGGTTCGCTGCTATTTCTGGCCAATTTGTATGCCATTTCCTTGGCTTTAATACTATCCCTGATTTCCCTAGATAGCCACGGTTGAGCCACCTTCCCTTTTTTATTTTTACGCCAGACAGGAATGTACAATTGTTGTAATTCATCCATGCGGTCTCTAAATGTCTGTCATTGCCCATTCACAGTCAACCCCTTAAGTATCATTCGCCAATCTATCTTAGCCAATTCATGTCTCATACCTTCAAAGTTACCCTTCTTTAAGTTCTGGACCATGGTCTCTGAATTAACTGTTTCATTCTCCATCCTAATGCAGAATTCCACCATATTATGGTCACTCTTCCCCAAGGGGTCTCGCACAATGAGATTGCTAATTAATCCTCTCTCATTACACAACACCCAGTCTAAGATGGCCTCCCCCCTAGTTGGTTCCTCGACATATTGGTCTAGAAAACCATCCCTTATGCACTCCAGGAAATCCTCCTCTACCGTATTGCTTCCAGTTTGGCTAGCCCAATCTATGTGCATATTAAAGTCATCCATTATAACTGCTGCACCTTTATTGCATGCACTCCTAATTTCCTGTTTGATGCCCTCCCCAACATCACTACTACTGTTGGAGGTCTGTACACAACTCCCACTAACGATTTTTGCCCTTTAGTGTTCTGCAGCTCTACCCATATAGATTCCACATCATCCAAGCTAATGTCTTTCCTAACTATTGCATTAATCTCCTCTTTAACCAGCAATGCTACCCCACCTCCTTTTCCTTTTATTCTATCCTTCCTGAATGTTGAATACCCCTGGATGTTGAGTTCCCAGCCCCGATCATCCTGGAGCCACGTCTCCGTAATCCCAATCACATCATATTTGTTAACATCTATTTGCACAGTTAATTCATCCACCTTATTGCGGATACTCCTTGCATTAAGACACAAAGCCTTCAGGCTTGTTTTTTTAACACCCTTTGTCCTTTTAGAATTTTGCTGTACAGTTGCCCTTTTTGTTCTTTGCCTTGGGTTTCTCTGCCCACCACTTTTCCTCATCTCCTTTCTATCTTTTGCTTTTGCCTCATTTTTGTCTCCCTCTGTCTCCCTGCATCGGTTCCCATCCCCCTGCAATATTAGTTTAACTCCTCCCCAACAGCACTAGCAAACACTCCCCCTAGGACATTGGTTCCAGTCCTGCCCAGGTGCAGACCTTCCGGTTTGTACTGGTCCCACCTCCCCCAGAACCGGTTCCAATGCCCCAAGAATTTGAATCCCTCCCTGCTGCACCACTGCTCAAGCCATGTATTCATCTGCGCTATCCTGCGATTCCTACTCTGACTAGCACGTGGCACTGGTAGCAATCCCGAGATTACTACTTTTGAGGTCCTACTTTTTAATTTAGCTCCTAGCTCCTTAAATTCTTTTCGTAGGACCTCATCCCTTTTTTTACCTATGTCGTTGGTACCAATGTGCACCACGACAACTGGCTGTTCTCCCTCCCATTTCAGAATGTCCTGCAACCGCTCCGAGACATCCTTGACCCTTGCACCAGGGAGACAACATACGATCCTGGAGTCTCGGTTGCGTCCGCAGAAACGCCTATCTATTCCCCTCACCATCGAATCCCCTATCACTATCGCGCTCCCAATCTTTTTCCTGCCCTCCTTTGCAGCAGAGCCACCTACGGTGCCATGAACTTGGCTGCTGCTGCCCTCCTCTGATGAGTCATCCTTCCCAACAGTACTCAAAGCAGTGTATCTGTTTTGCAGGGGGATGACCACAGGGGACCCCTGCACTATCTTTCTTGCACTACTCTTCCTGCTGGTCTTCCATTCCCTATCTGGCTGTGGACCCTTCTCCTGCGGTAAGACCAACTCACTACATGTGATACTCACGCCATTCTCAGCATCGTGGATGCTCCAGAGTGAATCCACCCTCAGCTCCAATTCCGCAACGCGGACCGTCAAGAGCTCGAGGCGGATACACTTCCCACACACGTAGCGCCCAGGGACACCGGAAGTGTCCCCGAGTTCCCACATGGTACAGGAGGAGCATATCACGTGACCGAGCTCTCCTGCCATGTCTTAACCTTAGATACCCTTAAATTGGTAATAACAATGTTGCAGTTCACTTACTGATATAAAACAGAAAAGAAAAGCTACTCACCAATCACCAGCCAATCACTTACCCCATTGGCTGTGATGTCACTTTTTGATTACTTTCTACTTCTATTTTGCTTTCTCTCCCGCTGTAGCTGCACCGGTACGCTTTTGACAGGTCGCTCCCCTCTCACCAACTGCCGCTGGCTCTCGATCTCCCACTGGGCTTTTGATAGGTCGCTCCCCTCTCACCAACTGCCGCTGGCTCTCGATCTCCCGCTGGGCTTTTGATAGGTCGCTCCCCTCTCACCAACTGCCGCTGGCTCTCGATCTCCCGCTGGGCTTTTGATAGGTCGCTCCCCTCTCACCAACTGCCGCTGGCTCTCGATCTCCCGCTGGGCTTTTGATAGGTCGCTCCCCTCTCACCAACTGCCGCTGGCTCTCGATCTCCCGCTGGGCTTTTGATAGGTCGCTCTCCTCTCACCAACTGCTGCTGGCTCTCGATCTCCTGCTGGGCTTTTGATAGGTCGCTCCCCTCTCACCAACTGCTGCTGGCTCTCGATCTCCCACTGGGCTTTTGATAGATCGCTCCCCTCTCACCAACTGCTGCTGGCTCTCGATCTCCCGCTGGGCTTTTGATAGGTCGCACTCAAGGACAATCACAGGGCAGTCAGGGATGATCGACTGGCAAGGGACCTTTTGTTTCAAACAGCAGCTCATGTTGGAGGCGTGGAGGCACACACTCAGTCGGAGTTTGCAGAGATGAGCAAAATACCTGCAGAAATTGCAGAAATGAATGCTGGGGGAAATCGCTGGAAGCTGAAGTTCAGCGAGTTCATGTGGAGCACGTATACAGTTCATACACCAGGACGCCACCAATAATGATGAAAGTGCTCCTCAATGGCATCCCAGTATCAATGGAGCTAGACACGGGGGCCAGCCAGTCCATGATGGGTATCAAACAGTTCGAAAAGTTGTGGGCATCCAAGGCCAGGAGGCCAAAATTATCGCCGATTGACACACAGCTACGGACATACATAAAGGAGATCATTCCGGTGCTAGGCAGCGCCACGGTAGTCGTGACCCACAAAGATTCGGAGAACAGGTTGCCACTCTGGATTGTCCCGGGGGACGGTCCCACACTACTGGGGAGGAGTTGGCTTGCTGTCATGGAACTGGAAATGGGACGATGTCAATGCAATTTCCTCGGTGGAGCGAGTATCATGCTCACAGATCCTGGACAAATTTGACTCATTATTTCAACCCGGCATTGGCACTTTCATGGGGGCTAAGGTAGTGATTCACATTAACACGGATGCCAGGCCAGTACTCCACAAGGCCAGAGCGGTGCCGTACGTGATGCGGGAAAAGATAGAAGGCAAATTGGACCGCCTGCTGAGGGAAGGCATCATCTCGCCAGTCGAATTCAGTGACTGGGCGACCCCGATTGTGCCGGTGCACAAGGCGGATGGGTCGGTCAGGATATGTGGCGATTACAAGGCCACCATCAATCGGGTGTCACTCCAAGACCAGTACCCGCTACCGAGAGCGGAGGACCTCTTTGCGACGCTATCCGGTGGCAAACCTTTTTCAAAATTGGACCTGACCTCAGCTTACATGACTCAGGAGCTGGTGAGTGAGTCGAAGAAGCTGACCACCATCATGACACACAAGGGGTTGTTTGAGTACAACAGATGTCCATTCGGGATTCGCTCGGCCGCCACGATCTTCCAACGAAATATGAAAAACCTCCTCAAGTCGATTCCAAGGACGGTGATTTTTCAGGACAACATCCTCATCACGGGTTACGACACTGAAGAACACCTCCACAACCTGGAGGAGGTGCTACACAGACTGGACCGGGTAGGGCTGCGACTGAAAAAGGCTAAGTGCGTCTTCCTAGCTCCAGAGGTAGAATTCCTGGGGATGAGGGTAGCAGCAGACGGGATCAGCCCTACTGCGTCCAAGACGGAAGCGATCCAGAGAGCACCCAGACCCCGTAACACGACGGAGCTGCGTTCATTCCTGGGGCTCCTGAACTATTTTGGTAACTTTCTTCCCAAATTGAGCACGCTGCTAGAGCTGCTACACGTGCTCCTACGCAAAGGTCGTGAATGGGTCTGGGGGGACAGCCAGGAAAGGGCTTTTAATAGAGCACGCAATTTGTTATATTCCAACAATCTGTTAACGCTATATGACCCATGTAAGAAACTTGTGTTAACGTGCGATGCGTCGTCCTATGGTGTCGGGTGTGTGTTGCAGCATGTCAATGCCAAGGGTCAGTTACAGCCGGTAGCTTATGCCTCAAGAAGTCTGTCCCAGTCAGAAAGGGACTACAGTATGGTAGAAAAGGAGGCGCTCGCATGTGTATATGCGGTAAAGAAAATGCACCAGTACCTGTTTGGCAGGAAATTTAAGCTGGAGACAGATCACAAACCCCTAACGTCCCTTTTGGCCGACAACAAGGCCATAAATGCAAACACATCGGCCCGCATACAGAGGTGGGCACTTCCGTTATCCGCCTATGACTACACAATTCGGCACAGACCGGGCACCGAAAACTGCGCCGATGCACTCAGCAGGCTCCCACTAGCCACCTACAGATCCCGACCACACTCGCTCACAGGGGTTCCACCCGCAGAGCTGCTAATGAAAAGGACGCTCAAAACCCGTTATCCCTTATACACCCCACCATGAAAAAAATTGTCGAGAGCAGGCGTCAGTCACAATATGACTACCATGACAGGAATGCGAGGGCGCAATGTATTGATGTAAATGACCCTGTTTTTGTCCTCAACTACGCTGCAGGGCCCAAATGGCTCACAGGCACTGTGGTTGCCAAAGAGGGAAATAGGATTCTGGTAGTTAAACTTACCAATGGACAAATCTGCCGCAATGTGGATCAAACAAAAAGGAGGTTCAGCAACCCCATTGAAGAAGCAGAGGAAGAACACAATATAGAGTTCACTCCACCACAGGTGACCGAACACAGGGACCAAAGGGAGGAGAGCCCAGTCACTGTGGGCAGTCCGGATAGGCCTGAGGCACCGCAAACAGCAGACACTCAGGCCAGCGCCCAACAACCGGAGCCCCAACTCAGGCGCTCTACAAGAGAGCGTAAACCACCAGAGAGACTCAACCTGTGATCCCAATGAGACTTTGGGCAGGGGGAAGGTGATGTCATGTATTCAACCAGCATTGTAACCCATGTATAATCTGACCTAAGTTGTACACTGTGAGAACAATGACCACTAGGTGGTGAACTTGTGGGAGACACTCCTAACCTGGACCTTCAGAGATAAAAGGGGAAGGTCCAGTCACTTTCATCACTTGAGTGCTATGGAATAAAGGACAGGTCACAGACTGATCTTCTCTCAAGCATGGGCCTCGTGTGCATTTATACTGTATAGTAAGGACGTATCAGAACTCACTTTTAGAGTGGAAGCAAGTCTTCCTCGATTTCGAGGGACTGCCTATGATGATGGAATAGTCAAGTCTAGAGGTAACAAGGGCATGGATGAGGGCTTCAGCAGCGGATGAGCTGAGGTAAGGGCGGGGACGGGTGATGTTACGGAGATGGAAATAGGCAGTCTTAGTTATGCTGCAGATATGTAGTCGAAAGTTCATTGCAGGGTCAAATATGACACCAAGGTTGCGAACAGTCTGGTTCAGCCTCAGAGAGAAATTAGAGAGGGATTCAGTGGCTAGGGAACGCAGGTTGTGGCGGGGACTGAAAAAATTGGTCTTCCCAATATTCAATTGGAGAAAATTTCTGGTCATCCGGAATTAGATGTCGGACAAGCAGTTTGACAATTTAGAGAGCGTGGAGGGGTCGAGAGAAGTGGTAGAGCTGGGTGTCATCAGCATACATGTGGACACTGATGTGTTTTTGGATGATGTCATCAAAGGGCAACATGTAGATGAGAAACAGGAGGGGACCAAGGAGAGATCCTTGGGGGACACCAGTTGTAACTATGCGGGGGCGGGAAGAGAAGCCGTTGCAGGTGATTCTCTGAAAATACTGTAAATAAACCTATTGCCAGACGAGCCCTAGCAGCTAGAAACTACCAAGCGGAACAAAACTCATTTTAACAAAGTACATAAAAATAAATGGAAAAAACAATCTGCCCATCTTACTCACCCCAAGGAGAAAGACTTTTAATTCTTGGATAGCCATTGGCTGGTTTACCCAGTACAGGTATTAAAGTGCACTTTTTATGTACTTATCCCTGGAAATTGAAGCTCCTACTGCAACGCCACCTACATTATAATGATGTCCAAGGCCCAAAATCCAGGGTGCCTCAGACCTCACCATTTGAGGTTGTTTGCTCTCTGCGGGCAAGGCACAAAAAAATGAACGCTTCCGAATTTCTAGGCTCATAAGTCTGCCTCCAAGTTTTCATGTCTGGCATGAGGAAAGTGCAGCACAGAAAGAAAAAGGAAACTCTCACGCACATGCACAAACAAACATAGAGAGACACACACTCAGTCGTGAAACGTTGTAGCACACGGACAAGTTATTCAGTGCTGAAGAATGTTTTCGTCACCTACTCTAACCCCGCTTTCCTGCTTACTCCCTATATCCTTTAATATTGTTTTTCAAGCAATGAATTCGCTTTTAAAATAATTTATGGCAGAGAACTTCACACTCTAACCACTTATGCAGAGAAATGTTTAAATGTGCCTGTTATATATGTAAACTTGTATTTACTCTGTACAGTCACCAGAGGGCTCATCCCCTGGAGCTCTAAGGGATCCCATAATCCCTTGGGAGCACAGGTATTTAAGGAGGCCTCACAGGTTGGAGAGGCACTCTGGAGACCTGCAATAAAAGACTAAGGTCACACTTTACTTTGAGCTCACAGTATTCAGTCTGACTGTTTCTCCATAAATAACAGTGCCCTCTTTACTGTGTCTCTGACCAGTGGAAACATTCCACCACTATTTTATCTTATCATAACCCTTCATAATTTTGAACACCTCCATAAAGTTTTAGCATAATTATGGATAAGGACAAAGAAAAAAGAGGAGTAAAGGCTCTAAACTGGGGGAAGGCCAATTTTACTAGGCCGAGAAGTGATTTAGCAAAAGTGGACTGGAAACAGTTACTTGAAGGTAAATCAGTGCCAGAGCAGTGGGAGGCATTCAAGAGGGAGGTACACAGAGTTCAAGGCAAACAAAGAAAAAGGGAGAATTGCCAAATTTAGAGCCACCTGGCTGCAAGGTGCATACAGGATAAGATAAGGCAAAAAGCATGGGAGGAAATATCGTGAGCTCAATACTGAAGAAAGCTTACAGGAGTATAGAAAATGCAGGGATGAAATTAAGAAGGAAATTAAGACAGCAAAAAGGGGACATGAAAAAATACTGGCAAGTAGAATCAAAGAAAACCCAAAGATGTTTTACAATTACATAAAGAGCAAGAGGATAACTAAGGAAAGAGTAGGGCCTATTAGGGACCAAAATGATGATGTGTGTGTGGAGGCAGAGGATGTGGGCATGGTTCTCAATGAATACTTTGCAGCTGTCTTCACAAAAGAGGGGGACGATGCGGACATTGAAGTTCAGGAGGAAGGTAGTCAAATATTGGACAGGATAAACATAGTAAGAGGGAGTATTAAGGGGTTTAGCATCCTTTAAAGTAGATAAACCACCAGGACCGGATTAAATATATCCGAGGCTATTAAAAGAAGCATGGAAGGAAATAGCAGAAGCTCTGACCATCATTTTCCAATCTTCCCTGGCTACAGGAGTGGTGCCAGAGGATTGGAGAATTGCCAATATTGTACCATTGTTTAAAAAGGGAAGGGATAAACCAAGCAATTACAGGCCAGTTAATTTAAACTCGGTGGTGGGCAACTTACTGGAATCAATTCAGACGGACAGTATAAACCTTAATTTAGAAAGACACAGATTAATCAAAGGCAGTTAGCATGGATTTGTTGAGGGAAGGTTGTGTCTGACAAATTGAGGAAGTAACAAGGAGGGTCGATGAGGGCAGTGCGTTTGACATAGTATACATGGATTTTAGCAAGGCTTTTGACAAGGTCCCACATGGTAGGCTGATCAAAAAATTAAAAGCCCATGGGATCCAAGGGAGAGTGGCAAATTGGATCCAAAATTGGCTCAGTGGCAGGAAGCAAAGGGTAATGGTTGACAGGTGCTTTTGTGACTGGAGGGCTGTTTCCAGTGGGGTTCCACTGGGCTCAGTCCCTTGCTTTTTGTAGTATATATTAATGATTTAGACTTAAATATAGGGGGCATGATAAAGAAATTTGCAGATGATATAAAAATTGGCCTTATAGTTGACAGGGAGGAGGAAAGCTCTCAACAGCAGGAAGATATCAATGAACTGGTCAGCTGGACAGAAAAGTGGCAAATGGAATTCAATCCAGAAAAGTGAGAGGTAATGTATTTGGGGAGAGGCAACAAGGCAGGAAAATATACAATAAATTAGAGGATACTGAGAGGTGCGGAGGAACAGAAAGACCTTGGAGTATATTTCCACAGATCCTGTTTTAGCAAAGCTTTTGATAAGGTCGCACATGGCAGACTGGTCACTAAAGTAAAAGCCCATGGGATCCAGCCTAAAGTGGCAAGTTGGATCCAAAGTTGGCTCAGAGGCAGGAAGCAAAAGGTAATGGTTGATGGGTGTATTTGTGACTGGAATGATGTTTCCAGTGGGGTTCCACAGGGCTCAGTACAAGGTCCCTTGCTTTTTGTGGTATACAGCAATGATCTAGACTTGAATATAGGGGATATGATTTACGAAGTTTGCAGATGATACAAAAATTAGCCATGTGTTTGATGGTGAGGAAGAAAGCTGCGGACTGCGGAAGATATCAATGAACTGGTCAGGTGGGCAGAACAGTGGCAAATGGAATTTAATCCGGAGAAGTGTGAGGTAATGCATTTGGGGAAAGCTAACATGGAAAGAGAATACACGTTAAATGGTATGACACTGAGAAGCGTAGAAGAACAAAGGGACCTTGGACTGCATGTCCACAGACCCCTGAATGTAGGTCAGGTCAGGTAGAAAAGGTGGTTAATAAGGCATACGGAATACTTGCCTTTATTAGCCGAGGCATAGAATATAAGAGCAGGGGGTTATGTTTTAACTGTATAAAACATTGGTTAGGCCAATGGAGTACTGCATGCAGTTCTGGTCACCGCATTACAGGAAGGACGTGATTGCACTGGAAAGGGTACAGAGGAGATTTGCGAGGATGTTGCCGGGAGTGGAGAATCTTAGCTATGAGGATAGATTCGATAGGCTGGGTTTGTTTTCCTTGGAGGTGTATAAAATTATGAGGAGCCTAGATATAGTGGATAGAAAGGGCCTATTTTCCTTAGCAGAGGAGTTAACACCTAGGGGGCATAAATTTAAAATAATTGGTAGAAGGTTTAGAGGGAATTTGAAGGGAAATTTCTTCACGCTGAGGGTTGTGGGGGTCTGGAACTCACTGCCTGAAAGAGTGGTAAAGGCAGAAATCCTCATCACATTTAAAAAGTGCTTGGATGTGTACTTGAAGTGCTGTAACCTGCAGGGTTACGGACCTAGAGCTAGAAAGTGGGATTAGGCTGGATAGCCTCTTGTCGGCTGGCACGGACACAATGGGCCAAAATGGCCTCCTTCCGTGCTGTAAACTTCGATGATTCTATCCTTAAAGGTAGCAGGACAAGTCGATAAGATAGTTAAAAGGGCATACGGAATGCTTTGCTTTATTAGCCAAGGCATAGAATACAAGAGCAATGAAGTTATGCTAGAAATGTATACAACACTAATTAAGCTACAGCTTGAATACTGTAATGTATTTAACCCTGTGTAACCTGCATGATACTTGACCACCAGTGGGTCCACCTGTTGGAATCCCAACAGATCCCAGCATCCCTTGGGAGCACAGTATATAAGCAGGCCACCCATGAGGTACTTGCACTCTGAAGTCTTATTAAAGGAGCTAAGGTCACACTTGCTCATTGTACACAGTACTCAGTTTCATCCTTTATTATGAGTGTACCAATTGGCGACGAGGTAACGAACAACCGCGCGAAAATGCAAAGAACAGTCGGTATCCTGGAGAAGTTCTCAGAAGGGGGCGATTGAGAAGCCTTCGTGGAGAGACTCGACCAATACTTCATAGTCAACGAGCTGGAAGGGGCTGAGAATGCGACCAAACAAAGGACGATCCTCCTAACTGTCTGTGGGGCAACAACCTATGGCCTCATGAAAAATCTCCTGGCCCCGGCAAAACCGACAGAGAAATCCTACGAAGAATTCTGTACGCTGGTCCGGGAGCACCTAAATCCTATGGAAAGCGTTTTGATGGCGACGTATCGATTCTATACGTGTCAACGATTGGAGGGCCAGGAAGTGGTGAGCTATGTCGCCGAACTAAGGTGCCTCGCAGGACATTGAGAGTTTGAGGGATTCCTAGAACAAATGCTTTTTGTACTGGGCATTGGACATGAGACAATCCTTCGCAAACTGTTGACTGTAGAAACTCCGAATCTGAGTAAAGCCATAACAATAGCCCAGGCGTTTATGTCCTCCTGTGACAACACCAAGCAGATTTCGCAGAACAAAGAAGTTTCGGCCATTACTGTGCATAAAGTAACGTCGATCTCGAGCAGAAATGTACACGGCAGAACGTACACACCGGCTGCTGCTGCCCGACCTCAATTGATCCAGAGTCCGCCATCAATCGTTAATGCGAGGCAGTTAACACCTTGTTGGCGCTGCGGAGGTGATCATCGGCCCCATCAATGCCGCTTTAAGCACTATGCGTGCAATGATTGCAGAACAATGGGACACCTCCAATGAATGTGCAGGCGAGCTGCAAACCTGCAAACCACCACGTTGCAGAGGAAGATCGATCCACAGCGGATCAGGCTGAATTGGAGACTTGTACGGAGGAGGCAGAAGTGTACTGGGTATACACATTCACTACGAAATGTCCACCAATAATGTTGAAAGTTGAACTGAACGGTATTCCAGTATCTATGGAACTGAACACGGGTGCAAGTCAGTCCATAATGAGTAAAAAGGCCTTCGACAGGCTGTGGGGCAAAAAGGTACACAGGCCCAAGCTCAGCCCCATTCACACCAAACTAAGGACTTACACCAAGGAACTAATCCCTGTAATTAGCAGTGCTGAAGTCAAAGTCTCCTATGACAGAACAGTACACGAACTCATACTATGGATTGTGCCAAGGGATGGCCCCACGTTGTTTGGCAGAAGCTGGCTGGGAAAAATCCGCTGGAACTGGGATGACATCCGAGCACTTTCGTCCATCAACGACGACTCATGTATCCAGGTTCTGGGCAAGTTCCCATCGTTGTTTGAGCCAGGCATTGGAAGCTTCCAGGGGCCGAAAGTGCAGATCCATTTGGTTCCCGGTACGCGACCCATCCACCACAAGGCATGGACTGTACCATACATGATGCGTGAAAAAGTGGAAATTGAGCTGGACAGGCTGCAACGTGAAGACATCATCGTGCCGGTGGAATTCAGTGACTGGGCCAGTCTGATTGTCCCGGTAGTTAAGGAGGACGGCATGGTTAGAATTTGCTGCACGACCAGTACCCGCTACCCAAGGCAGATGACCTATTTGCGACCCTGGCTGGAGGGAAGACGTTCACTAAGCTGGACCTTGTCATGTATCTTACATTATTATATATAACTGAATCCTAACATGCTATACATGACTGTAATAAGATATGACCTGTAACCACCAGTATACCTTACCACCAGGGGTGCACTTGCAAGTGCAGCATTCCAGAGCTGTAAAATAAAGGTGCAGGTCCAGAGTGACCTTGACTTCACTACATGCCTCGTGTGAATCTGTACTGAGGGGACAGGATTTTATAGACCTGACCTCGGCCTACATGATGCAGGAGCTGGAGGAGTCTTCGAAAGGCCTCACCTGCATCAACACACAAAAAAGTCTGTTTATCTACAACCGGTGCCCGTTCGAGATTTGGTCGGCCGTGGCAATCTTCCAGCAGAACTTGGAGATCCTGCTAAATTCGGTTCCTTGCAGTGATTTTCCAGGACGACATATTGATTACAGGTCGGGACACCGTGGAGCACTTGAAGAATCTGGAAGAGGTTCTTAGTTAGTTGGATCATGTGGGACTCAGGTTGAAACACTCGGTGTGTTTTCCTGGCATAGGACGTCGAGTTCTTGGGAAGAAGAATCGCAGCGGACGGCATCAGATACACCGACACCAAGACAGAGGCCATCAAGAATGCGCCGCGATCACAGAACATGACGGAACTGTGGTCGTTACTGGGACTCCTTAACTATTTCGGTAATTTCCTACCTGCTTGAACCCCTACATGCGCTACTGCGCAAGAGAGACCACTGCGTATGGTGGAATTCACAAGAGGCTGCCTTTAAGAAAGCCAGAAATCTGTTGTGTTCAAGCAAACTGCTTGTTCTGTATAACCCTTGTAAATGATTAGTGCTGGCTTGCGATGCGTCGTCATACGGGGTCAGGTGTGTGTTACAACAGGCTAATGAATTGGGGATTTTGCAACTGGTTGCTTATGTGTCCAGGAGTTTGTCCAAGGCCGAAAAGGCCTACAGCATGATTGAAAAAGAGGCTCTGGCATGCATCTACGCGGTGAAAAAAATGCACCAGTGCTTATTTGGCCTCAAGTTTGAGCTTGAAACTGACCACAAGCCGTTCATATCGCTGTCCTCTGAGAGCAAAGGGATTAATACCAATGCCTCTGCCCGCATTCAAAAAGTGCGCCCACGCTGTCGGCATGCAACTATATAATCCGCCACAGACCGGGCACAGACAACTGCGCAAATGCTCTCAGTCGACTGCCATTGCCCACCACCGGGGTGGAAATGGCACAGCCTGCAGACTTGCTCATGGTCATGGACGCATTCGAGAACGAGAAGTCCCCCGTTACGGCCCGCCAGATCAGGACTTGGACCAGCCAGGATCCTTTACTGTCTTTGGTAAAAAACTGTGTCCTCCATGGGAGCTGGTCCGGTGTCCCAGTGGAGATGCAGGAGGCGATTAAGCCATTCCACAGACGCAAAGACGAGTTGTCTCTGCAGGCAGACTGTCTATTGTGGGACAATCGCTTGGTCTTGCCCAAGAAAGGCAGAGATACGTTCATATGTGAAATGCACAGCACCCACCTAGGCATTGTAATGATGAAAGCCATAACCAGATCCCATGTCTGGTGGCCCGGCATCGACTCAGATTTAGAGTCACGTGTGCGCTAGTGCAACACTTGCTCTCAGCTGAGCAATGCACCCAGAGAGGCACTGCTAAGTTTGTTGTCGTGGCCCTCCAAACCGTGGTCGAGGATCCACGTAGACTATGCGGGCCCATTTCTAGGCAAAATGTTTTTGGTTGTTGTGGACACTTACTCAAAATGGATTGAATGTGCAATAATGTCAGTAAGCACGTCCACGGCCACTATTGAAAGCCTACGAACCATGTTTGCCACGCACGGCTTGCCTGATGTCCTAGTCAATGACAATGGGCCGTGCTTCACCAGTGCTGAATTCAAGGAATTCATGACCCGCAACGGGGTCAAACATGTCACATCTGCCCGTTCAAGCCCGCATCCAATGGCCAGGCAGAACGGGCAGTTCAGACCATCAAGCAAAGCTTGAAACATGTGTCGGAAGGCTCCCTGCAGACCTGGCTGTCCAGAGTTCTGCTCAGCTACCGCACAAGACCCCACGCACTCACCGGGGTTCCCCCAGCCGAGCTGCTCATGAAAAGGGCGCGCAAAACAGGGCTGTCTCTTGTCCACCCTGATTTCCATGATCACGTGGAGGGCAGGCGGCATCAACAAAGTGTGTACCATAACCGCGCAAATTTGTCACACGATATTCAGATCAATGATCCCGTGTTTGTGCTCAATTATGGACATGGTCCCAAATGGTTCGCTGGCACCGTCACAGCCAAAGACGGGAGTAGGGTGTTTCAGGTCAAACTGACCAATGGACAAATGCACAGAACATTTGGACCAAATCAAATTGCGGTTCACTAACAGCTACGAACAACCCAAAGAAGCCACCACCAACTTTGACCCTCCCACACACAAGTAGCAACTGACATCATGGTTGACCATGATGCCAAACTCATCATCCCCAGCAGCCCGGCAAGGCCGGATGTCCAGCAGCCCAGCGAAGAACTGACCAACTCACCCACACCCGCATTTATACTGAGACGACCGACAAGGGAGCATAAAGACCCAATCGTCTCACCTTGTAAATAAGTGTACCGTTGATTTTACGGGGGAGTGATGTAATGTATTTAACCCTGTGTAACCTGCATGACACCTGACCACAAAGGGCCCACCTGTTGGAGTCCCAAGGGATCCCAGCACCCCTTTGGAGCACAGTTTATAAGCAGGCCACCCACGAGGTACCTGCACTCTGGAGTCTTATTAAAGGAGCTAAGGTCACACTTGCTCATTGTACAGTTTCATCCTTTATTATGAGTGTACCAAATACCGCATGCAGTTCTGGTCACTGCATCACAGGAAGGCTGTGATTGCACTAGAAAGGGTGCAGTACAAGGATGTTGCCATACTGGAAAATTTTAGCTATGAGGAAAGATTGGATAGGCTGAGGTTGTTTTCCTGGAAACCAAGGAGGCTGAGGGGAGATTTAATTGAGGTGTATAAAATGGAGTAGGGGTCTAGATAGACTTGATAGGAAGGACGAATTTCCCTTAGCAGAGGGGTCAAATAACCAGGGGGCATAGATTTATAGTTGGTAGAAGGATTAGAGGAAAGATGAGGAAAAATTTCTTCACCCAGAGAGTGGTGGAGTGAAAGGGTGATAGAAGCAGAAACCCTCATCATGTTTAAAAAGTACTTGGATGTGCACTTAAACAGCCGTAATCTACAGGGCTACGGACCTTGTGCGGGAAGGTGGGGTTAGGCTGAGTAGCTTTTTTGAAAGGCACAGACACGATGGGCCGAATGGCCTCCTTCTGTGTCGTAATTTCTCTATGATTCACAGTACTTCAACTACAGCCTAAGGTTTTGCACAAGTTCAACAATACCTCCTTGCTTTAGTGTTATGCGTCTAGATATAAAAATAAAGCCAAGGATTTAGTTTGCCTTTTTTTGGCCCATGTACTTGCACTCCCAACTTTAATCATCATCATCGGCAGTCGCTCAGAATCGAGAAAGAGTTGTTTCCACTCCTAAAGTGAGTCCTTTGGTGGCTGAACAGTCCAATACAAGAGGCACGACCCTGTCACAGGTGGGACAGACATTAGTCGGGGAAGGGGGTGGGACTGATTTGTCACACGCTCCTTCCGCTGAATGCGTGCGACCTCTTCACGCTCGCGGCGTTGAGATTCAAAGAGCTCAACGCCCTGCCGGATGCACTTTCTCCACCTCGGGCGGTCTTCGGCCAGGGACTCCCAGGTGTCAGTGATGTCGCACCACTGTATCTGTGCATCAAAGTCCTGCTCCTTTTCGACTCTTTAAAATGTTACCATTTAATGTGTATTTTATTTCCCTATTCTTACTTCCAAAATGCATTACTTCACATTTTCTGCAGTGAACTACATCGGACATGTATCTGCTCATCCTGCTCGCCCATCTATGTACTTCATACAGTTTTTCACAATTTGCTATACCATTTCTTATGCCATTAGCAAATTGCAATATTTTTCATTCGGTTCCCAGGTCCTGATCATGTACAGTAAATGAGAAGCCCAAATGTAGAGCATTACTCAGCACTTTTTGTCTGCCAATAAACCTCCTTTTATCCCTACTCTTGCTTTCTATTTTCCAATCATCTAACGTTTTGGTTTATATGGATTTTCGAAAACACAGAACTATTCAAAGAAATCTAACAAAAATGCAGTTATCAACAGGTTAAGTTTGATCAAGCAATACCTGTCTTTTAGAAATCAGTGCTGACTAGTTCATATTTATCCAAAGAGTTTAGTAAATTTAATACTCTCAAATTTCATGGTGTAGCCCCATTTCCTTTTTTTTTTGGAAGAGGGAACTTACATCCAGCACTCTGGCACAATTTCCCATTCCACAGACTTTTTGAAAATTATATGCAAGGGCCTCTACTATTTCTTCCCTAGCTTCAAGAATTCTTTGAGGATGTAACGAACAGGTTGGATAAAGGGGAACCAGTGGACCTGGTGTATTTGGACTTCCAGAAGACATTTGACAAGGTGCCACATAAAAGGTTACTGCACAAGATAAAAGTTCACGGGGTTGGGGGTAATATATTAGCATGGATAGAGGATTGGCTAACGAACAGAAAACAGAGAATCGGGATAAATGGTTCATTCTCGGATTGGCAACCAGTAACTAGTGGGGTGCTGCAGGGACCCCAACTATTTACAATCTATATTAACGACTTGGATGAAGGGACCAAGTGTAATGAAGCTAAGTTAGCTGACGATACAATGATGGGAGGAAAAGCAATGTGTGAGGACACAAAAAATCTGCAAAAGGACATAGACAGGCTAAGTGAGTGGAATATAATGTTGGAAAGTGTGAGGTCATGCACTTTGGCAGAAAAACAAAGAGCAAGTTATTATTTAAATGGAGAAAGATTGCAAAGTGCTGCAGTATAGCAGGACTTAGGGGTCCTGGTGCATGAAACACAAAAGGTTAGTATGCAGGTACAGCAAGTGATCAGGAAAGCCAATGGAATCTTGGCCTTTATTATAAAGGGGATGGAGTATAAAAGCAGGGAAGTCTTGCTAGTTATACAGGGTATTGGTGAGGCCACACCTGGAATACTGCATACAGTTTTGGTTTCCATATTTAAGAAAGGATATACTTGCTTTGGAGGCAGTTCAGAGAAGGTTCACTAGGTTGATTCCGGAGAGGAGGTGGTTGACTTATGAGGAAGGGTTGAGTAGTTTGGGCCTCTATTCATTGGAATTCAGAAGAATGAGAGATGATCTTATTGAAACGTATAAGATTATGAGGAGGCTTGACAAGGTGGATGCAGAGAGGATGTTTCCACTGATGGGGAGACTATAATTACGGGGCATAATCTTAGAATAAGGGGCCGCCCATGTAAAACTGAGATGAGGAGGAATTTCTTCTCTGAGGGTTGGAATTCTCTGCCTCAGAGCTGTGGAAGCTGGGTCATTGAATAAATTTAAGACAGAGATAAACAGTTTCTTAACCGATAAGGGAATGAGGGTTTATTGGGAGTGGGTGAGTCAATGATCGGATCAGCCATGATCGCATTAAATGGCGGAGCAGGCTCGAGGGGCCAAATGGCCACCTTCTGCTCCTATTTCTTATGTTCTTATCCAGGATCCTTGGATGTCAACAATTGGGTCCTTTATTTTTCTACTTAAGTTCTTTAGTACTACAGAATAATACAGCACAGGCAGCCATTTGGCCCATCAAGTCTCTCTGAATAACCTCCACTCAGTTATACAATGTGAAAACAGAGGGAAATTATTCTTATCCCACCACCATCTTCTCAGGGCAGCTAGGGATGACCAATAAATGCCAGCCATACTGACGATGCCCACATCCAGAGAATGAAATTAAAGTGTATAGCAAGTAACATTAAGCAAATGGCAGTAAGTTGTGTCATGATTATATAAAGTTTAATTTAGAGCATTTGGTTGTAACATTTTATAGTGGGATCTAGAGCAAATAAATCACACTAGTTTAATGTTAGATTTTATTGAACAAAATACAGATTATAAACAAGTTATGTATGCATCTGTTGTTACCATCCCCCATTTAATGAACACATTACATTTTAAATCAAAGTGCACTGTGGATATACATACATAGGCACACTAATATTGAACACATTTTTTCCCACTAGTTCAGGCTTGGAAGCCAAATGTTGACCTCTTGAAAGTTTTACATGTAACCTACTTTCCACTGATACACTTTTATTCAGTCATTCATTTTAATGCTGATTAGACCAAATATAACTTGATGGAACAAAAGGCAGACTAGGATTGAGAGAAACTATTCATTATTGTTGACCAGGATTATTGTTGCTTTTAAGTATATGTATGAAGTTATCCTGAATGCATAATTGATCTATTGATACTATATTACACTTTGAATGCCAATTTAGCAGAATGTTTATTAAATATATATCATTAACTTTTCCAGTGACCCAAGAATTATTTAAATATACCACCAAAGTTCATCTGATATTTGAGCAATGTGTGTAATTTTACTAAAGCAGGTTACAATGTCAAACCCACATTAGATATCTTACCTTGCACTGCTGTCATAAACACTTACGGCTATATGAAGAAACAAATCCTTTCCAGTACTTATCCACTGAAGTCTCATTTTGGCACCATTTAAATCTCTAACCTTGTAATTCATTTTTATAGTAGCTAAAAGAATCTCAAGTAGATTGATTGTGTGTACCTTTAAACCTCAAGACTGAAAAGGCTTTGCATCTTTCACAACATACCCATTTTCATTTACATCATTTGGTGGTTTCTATACATTTCTGCTGTTTCCAATACCAGAAATGTACAGAACCACACAAACTACATTGCAAACTGGCTATTGTCGAACAAAAATGTTCAAGGCAATATTTCATCTGGCCAAAAACAAATTCTGTGCTAATATCTTCAATTCTAAGGTTATGGCAATGTAGAAAAATGTATTCAATGAAGCAGAGACAAACAGTACCGTGCAAATATTGAGTTTTGCAACATTTATTTGTATCAAGGTGTGCAAACTAGGACATAAAAAAGGTACCTAAAATGTGCATTGAATGCCACATACAGGGATGTGCCAATAAAAATCATAATGCATTAACTGCAGCTCATTTGTTACATTTTTATAAGCTAATAGGCATCGTCATTGACCAGCCAATAAAAAAAAAATCAAATTTACATTGACATTTAGTTTGTTATTGCATCAGCAGTATCATACACGGATTAAAATGTGTATATCGTAAGGTACCTCCCAGTAAATGGCCAACTTAATGACATTCTATTTTTATTAGCCTGTGTTCTTCAGCATTCAAAAGAAATACAGTTTAAAAACTGCAATGTATGGAAGGCAATTATACAAGCCATGGCACCATATATAGAAACTAGATTATTGCTAGTAGGGATGCAGATACAAAACATTGAAACAGTTATTGTATTGACAGCACTGTATTTGAACACTTTGTTCCCTAAGTGCGCCTTGCCTGGTTTCATTCATAAATTGCACTAGCCCATTTTTACAATGACAACCATTCTGACCAATGTCATAATGCTCCAATTTTAACAGCGAAACAGATACAATAAATAGAAAAACTGCCCACACTTTAAAAGGAAAAATTCCGCAAAAGAAAACATACATTGCTAAGACCAAACATGAACTTTATTGTGGCACAAACATCTGAATATAATAATCATCTTAAACCCCAAAAACCTCAAAAGTGAAATACTAGCAAGCGTTACAAGGAAGACACAAGGATGAATTAGTTCAACTTCCTTATTTCTCATCATTCAACATAAACAATTGGGCAAAACACCTTTTTTACAAAAAGGGAAGGCAGTGGATGTATAAACAGTTGAAAACCACGCTGTCTACTAGTGCCCTTATATCAGAAGGACTAATATACTTAATTATGAGTGCAAAGGTTTTGTGTGATTCATTATTAGATCGCACTGAATCAATCAGTAGCTGGAATGTTCAGTAAAACATGTTTTTTTTTAAATGGCATGATTTTGATTACAACTAAAAATAAATTTAAAGATAAGCGCAAGTTTTCCCAGTACAGGTACAGCATAAGATGTTTGTACAAATTTCAGCCATATCAAAAAGGCCTTCGAAAGTAGTCTAGGCTTTTTGCCTCCTTCCCCACCCATTTTTGGTAGACCTGCGGACAGGCTCACGTTAGCTACATGTAAATGAGGGAAACATGGCCTCTGCTTCTCGATGTCACTATGGAATGTGTGTGCAGGGAACAGTAATAAGATACCAATGTCAAAATTAACTAGTGCTCAGAGTTCACAGTAACACCCCACATACCCCACAAAGCACCAGCAGGTTACAAAACAAAGGTTTCAAAAAGGCAATTTATATGCTCCATAGGCCCAGTGGTCAGAAATAATTTGTAGATTCATCCAAGACTTCAGTAAACAACCTCTGCAAATCCTTCTGCAACTTGTAATACAGTACCTCGAGTTACTTGAATTAGATTCCTGGATTATTTTGCAGTGTAAAGACTACACAAACATACCAGAAATATTTTATACACAGATGAATTGAACAGTGTTGTCTTGTGATTATTTTGCTATTCATAATAATGAAATGCAATCACATTGATGATACATTATTGCCATATGCTGCCAAAATTTGATCTCTTTCTCCCACTCCATTGCTTATTCACATGATGTCACCTGACATTTTCAGCTGAATCTGAGCAAAACTTTTGGCAAGAGCCGTCATCAATTTATAATTTTTTTAAAAATGTAGAAAGTGCAAATGATTTTCTGACAGGGAAATTCCTAACATTGTTTAGGATTCAGTATATCCTTAGTGCTCAGCATACTTCGCCAGACAATAGCTAAATATTTATACAGCTCACACTGCCCAATGTTAGATTATCCACCATAGGTATGGTCTTCATTCTTTGAACTTGTTCAATTCAACGTATAGTTAGTCATCCAATTGGGTAAAATACAGCAACAGATACTCTTCCTTTACAAATTTTGCACCACGTATGGCTATCCTGCTTAGACATTTCTCTCCAACCCACTGCAAGGCCTCATCCTGATCCAACATTTAATTCCAACTAGAGGCAGCAAGACAGATTGCAAACGACAACAATGTAAAAGCTGCACACAAAATCATTAGGGGAGCTTTGTACGTGGAGAAAGAACTACAAAGATGATGGCCATATCTATAACACATAGCTTAATATTCTTTCATCCTCCATGTAAAATGTTTACAGCAAACTGGGAGAAAAAAAAAAATCAGGAGGCATGAACTCTTAAGTGTAAATACCAGCTCAGAATCACACTGGTGCACTGGTCAGTTTGAACTGTCTAATCAACACAATTAGTAAAAGCTTGCTAGTCACTCCAATTAGTTGCCTTACAGATAGTGTGAAGAGAAAAAACAACAATATTTTAGCAAACAATATGACGATTGCACAAATAAAACAGGTTAAAATTTTCTTGGATCATTTTTTTTAAACCAGTGAGGGAGTGATATATGTGGAAATATATTCTGCAACGCTATTTGCCGATTTCCACTTTATCATGAGTCTGCCTCAAGTTTTGTTCCCATAGGAAACAATTACCTGACTCACAAATGTCTATTCTTTTATTGATGTAAAATGTTACCACAATGTGCACATCAAAATGACAATTTCTTTCAATGGAAGGCATACGTTGTCACTGGTACAATTTCAAGTTATTTCCTGAGGTAAGTGAAACTTGCAAGAGACTAAATTTATGGGCCCTGAATTTTCACACGGGTTCTCCTGCTCCTGATGCAAGCTTGGCAGAACCCCCATAGAAATACCACCAATTACTGAAAATGGTCATTTCTCCAGGGCTTAGAGATCAGAAGAACTCCAGGATGACAGTGTCATTAATGACTTTTCTTGAACCTCAAGATAAGGTAGATTAACCAAGACAAAGTGCACCAATGATGTGCTGAAGAATCGAGAAGAAAGCAGTCTTAAGAAATCTAATACACATAACTGAAAAGGTTTACATACATCAGATAAGCTTACTCAATACATAATTAAAATCAAAGAACATTAGCTGTTGGACAAATTATTTAAATTACTCAATGACCTTTACTAATGTGACAATTATTCTGTGTTCAATAACGAATCCAATTAAAAAATACTTGAAACATTCTTGTCTTTATATAGTACATCATGGAGAACAGTAATTTAAGGAAGCAAAATTAGCAGCTTTTCTGTACGTACAACATTTCACAAATAGCAACGAGATAATGGAACACTTGTTTTTGTGTTACTGGTTGAGAGGAAATATGTTGGTCATGATAGTGGGAGAACTCCCACTTTTCAAGTGCCATGGGATCATTACCTGAATAAGCAGATGTGCTTGTTTCCTAAATCTCTTTCCTTTTGGATGAGATGTGGCAGAGCTACTAAGTAACAACGGACAGGATAACTGAAAAGTCACACCTCAAAGGGTTGTCATCGTGATCTTGACACCTGTGAATGAATGTTTTCCATTAAGGGCTTTAAAATTGGAAGTTTTGAGATAATACAAAGGTCCCTGTCACAGAGGAAAGTATGCCCAGATGAGTTAGTTTGGTCCTCTGAAGAGTTGCACCCTCAAATGTGGGCACAGATAAACTGTCGTATCTGGCCCTGCATCATAAACAGTGCATTCCATTTGTACAAAAACTGGAATGTTTAAATGATGCTCAGAGTAGGAAGAAGGCCTGAGAGCCAAGATTTTCTGAATTGGATGGGGGGGGGGGGGGGGGGGGTCGAGGGTGAGATGTAACGATTCTATGATATAAAAGAAAAGCAACTTACTGCACAGGAGACTAGCTGAATATTGAAAGGTGGTGCTCGACAGTTATGGCTTCTGCAAAAGAATGCCAATAATCCTTTCTTCTGATAAATTATATAGAGATCAGTTTCTGGGTAATCCCACATTCAATATCCAGAATACCAGAGAGCTATAAAAATCAACAAAAGGATACAAATAAAGCACTAAGAGGTGGGGGAAGAAAACAGAGCATGAAAAAAAAACCTTGCATGGGATGTCAGCGCCAACTGTAAACATTTTTATAAATAGAGTGGTAAAGGGAAATGCAGGCCCATTAAAAAGATAGATGCAGGCAAGACTATAGTGACAATATGGAAATAGCTAACTCGTTAAAATTAGTACTTTGTATCTGTTTTCACAGTGGAGGAAGAGGACAAAATGCCAGCAATACAAGGGAACGTAAAATAAAAGTCAAGGGGAGAAACTTAGTGAATTTAATTTGCTAATGGTAATGGAGAAAATATTGGGACTTAAGATAGACAAATCTCCAGAACCTCACTGTTTATACCCCAGCATATTAAGTGAGGTGTTCCTTTAAGTGAAGAAATTTCAGATGTATGAGTCATAATTTTCCAAAGCTCTCTAGATTCAGAAACTGTGCATTGGAAAACTGCAAATGTCACTCCATTAGTCAAGAAAGGAAGGGAGAAATCATGTAACTACAGACCTGTAGGTTTAACACCTGCTATGAAGATGTTACTAGAATCTATCAGAAACAGAGTGACAGGGTACAGTGTAGATTCATTAGAATTAAAACAGGGCTTAAAGGGTTAAATTAGGAGGCCAGGCTGCATAAACTTCTTTGTATTCCCTCGAGTTTAGATGGTCAAATGGTTATCTAAAATTGAGGTTTGAAAACGATTAAGGGTTTTGATTAGGCAGACACAGATAAAACTCTTTCTTTCAGTGGGGAATCTAGAGCTAGGCCATTTAGAAGTGAAATCAGGAAGCACTTTTTCCACACAGAGGGTGGTAGAAATCAGGAACTCTTCATTTTGTGCCCCCACCAATGAAAAAGCATATGGACACTAGGTCAATTTAAATTTTCAAGACTGAGAGTGATAAGATTTTTGTTAAGTAAGGGTATCAAGGGAGATGGAGCAAGAATGGATAGAGTTGAGATACAGATCAGCCATGATCAAGCTCAAGGGGCTGAGCTACCTACTACTGTTTCTATTCTTAAGAGTGGCGATGTTTCACAATGGAAAGTCAATTTGTATAGGCATCATCCTTGCACTGTGAACAAGAGAGATAATTTGCAGTTGTAATGGCTAAGACCACCATTAGACAGAGAGGGAAAAAAGAGGTGAAACAAGGCAATACTTTTTTATTGGTAGCTGATTCCTCAACATTGAGATTCAAGTAATTTCTGTGATGCAAGTAGATTTTAAGATCCAAGTGCAGCAACCACATCTATGAGTGTGTCGCTTCTCTTCCCCCTCCACCCAAGCTCAGAAAAACTTGCTTCTTTGACCTTCTCAAATCCTGGAAGTTCACAGCCACTAGGCAGCTCCCAAGAGACGATTAAAATAATTCAATCTTGAACATTTCATTCATAAATCCAGAGACGATTGGAATCTTCTTAGAAATAACATTGGAGTTTCCTGATCTGGAAATACACCTCTACACTCAATTTCCTGGAGTTAACAATGAGAATTCTAAAATGACTTCCTCGAATCTTTGGGAGTAGGAAAGGGGAGGGGCATCTTTGAAGTGAAAGGCAGAGACATCTGACAATGTTTGTCTGAGGACCACCACATGCAGTCTGATATGGGTTGGGTCTAATATTTAGTCTAAATATGGTAAGCCAAAGGGAAGTTAATGACAGCTGAATAGAGATAGATATTCTGAAGTTAGAGATACTTTATGGTTTATCAGGTCCAAATGGGGCCAAGTCAAGTTGATCTAAATTATACCATTATCTTTGTCGAAGTCCAAATAGATGATTGGGAAGAGCAGGTAAACTTTTAAAAAAAAATGTTCACTTTATTCATGATAGTGTCTGCTAAAGTCAAAATTCTCAATGACCTCGGCCCAGTTATGAAGATGTAGGAATTTCAAACAAAAGAAATCGTGACGAGGATACAGCGAGTATAAATGCTCTTTTGTCATTTTGCTTCCTAAAAGTATGTCCCATCCAATTCAAGTCTAAGAACTATGGATAAATCCCACCAGCTTTGGTGAATTCATACTGCAAACAGTCCAGGAGTCTTGACCAGTGTTAACAAGGAACTTGTAATATCTACTGACACCAGTGCTGGAGGAGACATGGCCTTGGTAATTTGTAAATATCCTGCAATGCATTCAGATAAACTTTTTAAAGCCAAGGACAGCTTCAAGAAACCCTTTAAGTAGGTTCTAAGGGCAACAATCTATAGTTGATTACATCTCCTAGTGTTTACAAGACTTGCATTAGCAAGTTGATTTAACAATTAAGGTCCCTCTGGATGGAAGATCAATAGAGGTCATTTTTATCTCCATGGATTTTTTTCCCAGCAAATTAAGATGGTCGAATAGAACCTTTTGTTGAGATTGAAGCAGGCTTTATGGAAATTGTGCAACATTGCTGGGCAATATAAGTGCTACAGATGTTGGTCATAAGTAAGAATGTAATATGCAAAACAGATCTTAAAAGTAGGAACACACATGAATTGGAACAAAGGACAATTTGATCATCGAAAAATCTCGAGGCTAATTGATAAAAAAAAAATCACAAATCAAAATTTGTCAAAACTTCCACAAAAGACAGTAACTGCACAATTTAAAATGTACAACCAAGGTAAATAAGCATAAAATGTTGTTTACATGCACAGACTGTACGAAGAGGTTGTACAGAGGCTGTTAAGGAACATTATCCAAGTGCTTTTCTTCTGTTGAACAACACTCCACTTCTTCGAATGTAAAAGCTGAATAAAGGAAGAATCAGATGGAGTTTTCTTTTCTCTCCACCAAGTTCCCTCAAATTTTGCTACTATTAAATGTTAGTCCCTATTTTGGAAGTTCATTAAGTGTAAGCACATTTATATCAACAACATAAGTAACCAATAACAGACGATTATTGGTTGAGGGGGTGGAGACAGGAGGAAGTTGAGACACACATTTTACAGTTTTAAATTTAAGATTTCGTGTGAGCAGGACACAATATTTTTATAGCAGATCGATCTGATGTGGACTATGGATTACAGCCTTACTTTAGAAACAAAGTAAATAAGAAAATAATAAATATGTTGTAAAGGTTAAAAAAAATCCAAAGTAAAACGAGTCTCAAATTTGCAAATAGAAAGTGTTAATCAAGTCATATTTTAAATTAAGAAGCCCTTTCATTTTATTAGCACAGTATAGACCAAATCCATCAATCTGATCTGAACCATAATTTAAATAGTAAAAGAGATTAATATGTATTTTAAAATTGACCCAGTGTATCAAGCACCCATTAATGTTTCCAACTGAAAGTGTACAGAATTTGGCTTCAGTTTTGTGACTAAGCATTTTTGTCAAAAAATGTTTTTGTTCCTATTAAAAGTGATTTATGCCATCCAACATGTCTATTCACTTTGCCAAAGATAAGATACTGTAATTCCCAAACCTCTGGCTGTAATGCCATACTATTCGATCTTCTAATACATTTATTGTATTCCCTAAAAGATAAATGATAATTAAAGAGCCACTAGATAACATCCCAAAAAGCCGATATAATACACTTGATTGCTAGCAACAATCAACATGGTCCTTCAGTACTATACAGCTATAATGGGAAGCCATCTAAAGAATACAAGCCTAAACCATTAGACTACAGTCAACTATGATATTGCACCACTTAAAAGTGACTGTTCATAAGGTCAATTTTAGCTTGAAAATGATTTCATTGCACAGCAGGATAAAATAATAAAAGAGTCCACGATTTGTACCCACTCTCATTCGATCTTTCAACAGACGGGACGTCATAACACATGCAAAAGACAGAAAATATAACTATTTAGCTACTAAAAAAAAAAATAATCAAACTAATCAAGTTTCATTTTCTGTGACATACTCCTGCTATATACCAGTCTGACATGAAAGGGCCTTTAACATGAAGAAAATAAATCACATTGTGAAGCAGTATGCAACAATATTTGCATTTACATTTTCATTGGGGAAAAAAAAAATCAACCACCAGAATGCAATCAATTCCATTCTAAAATCCAGTGAATTAGCAGTCATTTTAGATCAGGCAAACTTCCACTTCAACATGGTGTAGAGGCAATTTGTCTTCTCTCTTTCCCAACTTCCTCGAAAACCAAGGCCTAATATTAGTGAAATAAACAAGTATTTGGGTTCAGCAAAGGAAAGTACACCTCTGAACAAAAATCAGGAACACTACCATATCTATTGGTATACGGTCATGTATTAGGAAAAGACTATTCAGTCTTGCATGCGTACTTGCATTACTTTTGTTAGTATTCTGACTGGTGTTCCCCTGCCAAAACTACTCTGACTTAGAGCTCTTTTTCATACGATCACACATTTGTCAGTAGCCTACAAATGCCCGGAGTATCATCGTAAATCCTGTTCTGGTGCCCTACAAGGACAATGCATGTCCTAATCATCGGTTGGCAATGGCCTGAGCTCTTTTGGACTAGTTAATTCATCTACCTGATTATTCAGGCTAGTACTTTACAATTTACTCTCTTGATTGATAAAATAAAATATATCCAGACTCCGAGTTTTTTGAAATGTCTGAAGTCAGACCGTAGAATTCTTCAATAGCTTGAGCATCAATTTTCTGTAAAAGAAATAGAATCCTTTAGTAATTTTAGAATTATAAATATAACCAGATAAATTTAAATTAACAATTCAATGCATTAACCGTGAGAATTTATGCAAGTGGACATTTACAGTTACTTCCTCCAAAACATCAGTATTGGCCCATCACTGCTTAAACAGCAGGTCTCAGCCTCATTACTTTGAAAATTTAGGTGAGTTTTGATCATGTCAGACAAATATTTTGCATGCCAACCAAACACCGAGCTGCACTCAGATTGGGGACTTGTATATCTACAATTAGATAAACATAATTCATTATACCCTGGAGCTTGTTTCAAAACATGTCAACTCCCCAAACTTTGCAGTCTTGATCCTGCAACCATTTGATCTTGTCTAATTTCAGCATACAAAAATGTTCCCACAGTTCTCATGCAAATAGTCCTTCCACAATATGTTCTCCACACTCACCCATCAGCTTCCCCTTATTGTTTTAAATCAATTTCTTACACATTCCCTGTTCAGGCTAGTAAAATTCAGTGAATGTGAGTGGGGGCAGCTGCAGGGGCATAATCTTGTTCCATTGAATCTCACCCATTTCTGCCCACCATAGAACATTCTGATAGGAGGGGGTAGATGCTTGTTCGGACCAGCCCCTTCAGTCCTAATGTCATTGAAAGTGACAGGTCTGAGGATTATGTCTCCTCCTGCCACTATCCACTTTCCTACAGCCAGGGGAATGTACTCCTACATGATGTAAATACGGAAGTTGGGACTAATACCAGTTTATTAACAGTCAATTTCCATTGGTAAAGCAACTGAACAAACTGCCAGCATTATTTTTTCCGCTTTAAATCTTCAGCCAAAATAGTCCACCTTCCTCACCTCTTGAAGGAACAGGAAGGTGCTGCTGCAATACTCAAGGCATTCCCCTGCCCACAGTAGAGCAACTGATTAAATTAGAAAATCAGACCATTAAAGCAGTAACTACAGCTGGGGGTCAGAATTACCAATGGAATATAAAACCAGAGTTAGGGAAAAAAAAAAGAGAGAGACGATAGTGATATTAATCATAAACAATGATGTAGCATTAGTGCATAAGGATTTGAGAGAAGTGATTCAAACAGAATCCCACTGGAATCAACTAAATAGCACGGGATCAGTCACGGCTACTGGAATTATTATAGATGGTCAAATAATGGAAATTAAATTACGAATTAAATTTGGGGACAAAATTAGAAGGGCATATATAAACAATTGAGTTACAATTGTAGAAAATGTTAATTATCCAAAAATAGACAGATGGGGAAATATGTGATGATGAAAAAGAAGGGTTTTTTTTTAATGTATTCAGGATCATCTGCTCATTCAATAAGTTGCTATTCCAACAAGGAAAGAAGTACAACTTAATCAGGTTCTGGGCGATGAAGCAGAGCACATTGGCAACCTAAAAACAGGGAAATATTTTGGAAAAAGTAACCACAAAATCATTAGGTTTAGTACAAGAACAGAAAAGGAAAAAGTTGAGGACAAGGGTACTTGGTTGGAAAAAGTAAATTTAGCAAGATAAGAGGGATCTTACTCAGAGTAAATGGAAGGAGAAACTGACAAATAAAATCATAGATCTATATTGCTGAACTTGTACAAGACCCGAGGCTGCAGTCAAAGTGTGCTGCCTGCAGTTTTGGGCACACCGTTATATAAAAGGATACTAAAGCAATGGAAAAACAGCAGCATATATATTTTCACTAGGATGTTAACAGGGATTTTGGGAGGGGGGGGGGGGGGTGTTACAGTTATGAACAAAAAGTTGAGAAGTTAGGTAGGCCTTTATCCACTGGAGCAGAAAAGGTTGAGGGCTAACCTAATAGAGCAAAGATGTATAGTGACAGATTGTTTCCATTTGTCAGCAAGATGATAACGGAAGGGCACAAATTTACAATAATCACAAAAAGAATTGAAAGGTTAGAAAAAAATTCTTGAGGATGGTTAGAATGTGAAATTCTCTGACAAAACATTGCTGAAGCAACTTTCATCAATTCTATCAATAGAGTATGGGGACCGAGTAAGAGTGTGGGATTAGACTAGATGGCGTGTAAAGGAAAAACAACAGCACAGACTTGATGGACTAAATAGAACGTTGCAGTACAGAAACGGGCCAATAGTTCAATTCTAACCAAGTGTTTGCAACAATAGACATTATTCACTACAGCAATCCTCAAACTCCTCCGACTTCTACAAACAAAGCAGCTTTTTTTCCTGCCAATTTTCTGAAGTTCCATCCTCAAGACATTGATACCTTGCTGGGGTGCAGTTCCATGGCACCAGTTATTCTCTGGGTACCTTGCCCAACTGTGTATTTTTTATGTGCAAGACTAGAGTGAGTTTCAGCAGGTTATTTGACCATTGGGGTAGGGGGGAGGGAGTAACAGTGTCAAAATTGAGACTCTGCTCAACCAATGAAACAGCCAACCAGGTCCTATAGATTATGATTAAGTGCAGAAATCCTCAGCAATTTTCAATTTATTTAGTGTTGGGCTTACCCAGGAATTTGTTCGCAGAGATATAGGCCCCAAGTTTCCACATGATTTGCTCCTGATTTTTAGGAGCAACTGGTGTAGAACGGAGTATCTTAGAAATCGGAATTCTCCACATTTAGTTTTCTGCAGTTCTAGTCAGGTAGAACAGTTTCACTTTGGAACTGAATTTTTTTCTCAAAAAGGGGCGTGTCCGGCCACTGACACCTGATTTGAAAGTTTCCACAGTGAAAACGTACTCCAAACTAACTTAGAATGGAGCAAGTGAAGATTTTTGTTGGCTTGAAAAAACCTTGTCTACACATTAAAAAAATCAGGCTCAGGTCACAAATTAGGCGTCGGGAATGAGGTGGGGAGGGGGGAGGGTGGGAAGGGAAGTCATTAAATTCTACAATAAATCCTTATTTATACTTATACAAATAAATCCAACCTGAATAAAAATTTATAAGCAAAGAAAATATTAAATAAACCATCTTCCTATCTGTGTGAAAGTGCTTCAGGCAGGCATTTCAGTCAGCGGTGTGGCGTCAGTCCCGACGATGGGAGGGGCAGGCAGGCAGCAAGCAGCCTTCCACTTGAGCTGCAGGCATTTCAGTCAGCTCAGCGGTGTGGCGTCGGTCCCGACGACGGGAGGGGCAGGCAGGCAGCCGTTCCCGACAGAGGGGGGGGGGGAGGCAGGGAGAAGGCTGCAGGAAGCCTCATTACTTGAGACAGCCGTTTGCCGTCGGGCCCGACCGACGGCGGGAGGAGAAAGCTGCAAGCAGCCTCAGTGCTGATCATGGAAGGGCAATGTGGTTTTATTAAAAAATGTTAAAAATTGAACAGCTACAAAGAATTTGAATAGTCTCAAACAATTGCATGTGTCCCGTTTATCACAGTCTATCTTTAATTACAGAATGCACTCCCTCACCCTCACACACAGAAATATCAAGAAAATTAAAATACAAGCCTTTGCAAGGGTTCAATAAACAAATTTTCACTTTTTCTGCAGCACTTTTTAAAATGGCCGAGTGCCAATGTTTCCTTCACACTGCGCGTGCGCGAACGCTCCAACGCGCACGCGCAGGGTTGCCGGCACGAAAAAAACTCATTTAAACTGTACCCGCCCCCTCCTACTTACAAAATCGGCGCGAGTGGTAGGCTCCGCGCCAAGCAGACATCGAGCTGCAAAGCGCTCGAGAATAGCGCATTTCTTTTCAGCCGCCGTTTTCGGCGCGAAAAACGGGTGCCCAGCTCGGAGGGGCGCCTGTTTTGCTGCGTGTGGAAACTTGGGGCCATAATTGCTTATATTTGCATGAATTTATGTTTCTGCCCACTTTCATTAAAAGCACATCGAACATCAACCACATGGTGATATTTTTCTTTTTAAATGGCACCACTCTTTCCTGACTTAAGTAATGCAAGCTAATACAACTCAGATACATCAGTGATCAAGAACAGATGGTTATGAACTGCAGTTTTTGCATGCCAAACACAACAGTGGGTTCATCATGAAAGCAGCCCACTAACCCTTTTATGCTGAAATAAGGCCTAACAAACGAAGTTTTCAAAGATTCACATGAACTTGTATGTCCAAATGCTTCATCAGCTGCTCACGACCAGATTCAAATCTATAACTATGTAACAGAATGAAAGACAACTTTTGAAAGGTTGGCCGTGCCCATATTTTCAAGATGCATCAAAGTTGGTGGAAGTGGGTAAAGGTGGTGATTACTGCCTGCCTTAACTTTCAGAAAACATTTGAATGTTCCCTTACAGAATAATATTTGACTGACATGAAAACTGAGGCTCATCTGAAGGAAGCAGTAACCAGCAGAGCCATACAGACAACATCAGTTCCACATTGCAACTCCAGCCCACAGAATTAGATGATCTCAGCCATGTCCTCATGCAATACGCAACTACATGCACTCCCAACAGGGATCTCTTAATAATGATCAGGGGCCCTCACTTAGAGGCCATTTGTACTGGAGTCAGGTGCACTACAAATGGCCCATCAACAAGGGGCTCTGATCATTACTTGGAAGTTCATGTGGTTACATATTGCACAAGGACAGGATCAGGTTTGGCTGTATGCCCCTTTTTTCCCCACTCTCTCTGCCCATGGTCAAATAGCCTACCTATTGAATACTAAAACTTCACCAGCAAGCATGTATGAATACCGGCAACTTAGGTGAAGTAGTGCAGGGCTCCTGTGGAAATGTACTTCAGCAGGATATCAACACCTTCAATGCAGGATGAGGGAAAGGGACAAGAGTGAGAGAAAAAAAGAAAAAAGCAAAAAAAGAAAGATGCAGCATTTGTATGGCACCTTTCATATATTTAGGACGTCCCAAAGTGCTTCAAAACCAATGAGTTTGTTTTAAAGTACAATTGCTGATGTTATGTAGGCAAATGTGGCAGCCAATTTGTGTACTACAAAGTCTCACAAATGGCTAGTTAATCTGTTTTGGAGATGTTGGTTGGGGTTTGGCCAGAATGTCTGGAGAACACCCTGCTCTTCTTCAAATAGAGCCATGGGATCTTTTACATCTCACCTGAGTGACGGCACCTCCGACAATGCAGCACTCCCTCAGTACTGCACTGAAGTGTCAGCCTAGATTATGTGCTGCAATGGGTCCTGAATCCACAAGCTTCTGACTCAGGAGGTGAACGAGCTACCAGTGAGCCAAGCTGACACTTGAAAGCTCTAAAGAAGAAGATAGTTAATAGATGGGTAGCAGTGAATACTAAGAGTTCCCACTCCCCCAGGATTAGTCCTAGGTCCCATCATATTCAAATGAATAACTAGTGGTTAAAGATATTGTAAATAGAATGTTGAAGTTTTAGGATATAAAATTAGGTGGAAAGCAAGATGTTCTGAGGAGACAGATGCAATTGAGAGAAATTTAGACACTAAGCAACTGAGTAGAAGAATGAGAAATGTAATTTCAAATTCAAAAAATGTACCACTCTGAAAACTGTGCCATCATGTTTGGTGACATGAGCACCAATGGTGCTATGTACACAAAGGCAATTATTAACTAGTTCAAGTCCAAGTACTAAACCAGTTACTGAGCTTTAGCTTTCCAACACCTCTCTCAACCCCTCCACTGTGCATGTTGTCAGACTGCTTATTCGACATCCACTCTTGGATGAGTATCAACTTCCTTCAGTTAAACATTAGGAAAACCAAAACCATTGTCTTTGGTCCAGTCACGAACTCTGTATTCTTGCCATCAATTCCACCCCTCTCCCCAGCCACTAACTTAGATTGAACCTGACCATTCACAATCAGTGTCCTATTCAACCCCAAGAGGAGTTTCCGACGCATTTCCTCTCCATCACAAAGACATCTACTTTCAGCTGAATCCGGTTTCAAGTCCTTCTCATCCATCACTCCTGTCCTTGCTGTCCAACATGGGTTCCCTGTTCCTCAATGCCTCCCATTTAAAGTTCTCACCCTGGTGGTTAAATCCGCTCATGGCCTTACTGTCCCCAACTCTAAACTCCTCCAGCCCTATAATTCCATCCAGAGAACTCTTGTTTTCTCCAACTCTGGCCTCTTGTACATTCCCTACAGCCCTTTGCATTACAAATTGGCAGCCAAAACTTCAGCCATCTGGGCCCCATGCTCTGAAATTCCCTTCCGAAACCCCTCCACCCCTCTCACCTCCCTTAAAACCCACCTCTTGGACCAAATCTTTAATGACCCACCTCCTAATATCACGCCTTTCATTTCATGTACACTTTTCTCTGATTATGCATATGTGCAGCACCTTGGGACAGTTTTCTAAATTAAAGGCACTATATAAATGCAAGTTGTTCTTGTTACTATTGCAGCTGCAGCCCATTTGCACCGTCAATTAATTCTGTGTCCCCAGAAAGTCATCTGAATTTTGCAGAATCTATGATTAACAAAAAAGGCCAAAAACAAAAACAGCCAACAACTAATGTCTGCCATGAAAGAAAACAAAATAGCATGTATGTCAGCTCAGCCCTTTTTTTTCCATTAATCTTCTTGTAGTGATTTTGGGAGTGGCATTGGCACAGGACTGGGAGGTGGTTGACTGTCCACCTGTGATTGCCTGGAGTCCTTGGGGTACATTTTCCCCTGCATCGCCTGGATAGAAACATAGAAAATAGGTGCAGGAGTAGGCCATTCGGCCCTTCGAGCCTGCACCACAAATCAATAAGATCACGGCTGATCGTTCACCTCAGTACCCCTTTCCTGCTTTCTCTCCATACCCCTTGATCCCTTTAGCCGTAAGGGCCATATCGAACTCCCTCTTGAATATATCCAATGAACTGGCATCAACAACTCTCTGCGGCAGGGAATTCCACAGGTTAACAACTCTCTGAGTGAAGAAGTTTCTCCTCATCTCAGTCCTAAATGGCCTACCCCTTACCCTAAGACTGTGTCCCCTGGTTCTGGACTTCCCCAACATCGGGAACATTCTTCCCGCATCTAACGTGTCCCATCCCGTCAGAATCTTATACATTTCTATGCGATCCCCTCTCATCCTTCTAAACTCCAGTGTATAAAGGCCCAGTTGATCCAGTCCAGATGTGGATTATTACCTGGGCAGAGTGCAAAGAGGAAAAATTGGGTGGGGAGATTGCTTGCTCTTAACAGGGCACCCATGACAGATTTTTCTACTGTTAATTTAAAAGGAGGAAAAAAAAAATCAGGCAGGATCCATTATGGGTGTGCAATCCCCCCCACCTCCCTCCCCGCCGACCTGATTTTCCATTCTGTGCACTGACCATACGATAAAGATGAAAATCTATCCCATTCCTGCCCCCTTAAACTTATGATATTATAAAGCATTAATGTTTATAAGACTAACCTCAACAATATCATCATCAAACAAAAGCCAGAAGCCATGGCTTTTCACAATAGTTATGTAGTGTCCACGGTTAGGGCCACTGAAATGGGGAAAAATAAAGTTAGAACATCACAAGCATACCCAAACAAATATTAAGTGCAATTAAGATTAAATAATTGAGAAAAATTTATACAAATGCAATGCAACCAGCAATTGTTGCTTCATTATCTTGAAATCAGCCATGGAAAGATTGCTCAGTTACTCAGATTTGATGATGGAATTTCTCTGGTTCTCAGAGTTTTGCTAAAGAAAAAGACGACTCGGTCAGGAAAAACTGGCTGAACTCACTTTTACGTGACCATAAAAGTTAATGGACTACTGAGTCAATGCCAATTTATACAAGAATAAACCATCAGTGTACAACCAACAAATCAATTTAAAATAATGCAGTGAGAACCTGTAAATCAACAGAGAATGTGTATTCTTCTGTTTTTCATAGTTAGTCTCATCTTAGCATCCTCATTTCTATTTTGTACTGTTTCAATAATTTTCCTTTCTCTCTATTTAATTTCCATCTAGTTTTCTAAATCTCTCTCATTTTAAACACATTTTATTATTTTTATATTGCCCGTGCTAATCTTTTTCTGGCCTCCCTTAATCTCTAGTGCTTCAGCAGAAAAAAAAGATTAAGTAGTTTACCAAGCAATTCCCCTTCTGCACGGATAGTTTACAGGATATTGCCCGAACGGATAAAAGAACGAGATATAATTTCATGTGAATGGGAATAGAAATGGGAAGGAAGGAAAAAGGCTCTAGTCAATACTTAAAAATCCCAACAGTAACCGGTAATAGACTAGCCCTGAAATCAAGTAAAAGAAAATTCAGAACCATGCCATATAACATTAGTAAGAATGGGCAGAACAGTTGGGGGATATATGCCCCAATTTTCCCCAATCAAAAACAATGGCGTACACTTACCTGTACGCACGTTTCTTGGAGCACCGTCAGCAGCGGGAAAAAAAAAATCACTAGTTTCCAGCAAAGGAAACCTAACTGTCGCGCCAGCTCTACTAGAGTCCATCTCAGGGGGGGCGGTGCTAACAGTGTGCACCTAAAATGCACTGCGCATGCGCTGAAAGAAAAAAAAAAGATGATCGCGTTGCACATGCGCAGAAAAAACAAAACGTTCAGCTAGGGGGACTTGCAGCTATGAGGAAGAAAACCCACTTTACGCACTGACACGGACTAGTTTTTTCCCCATCGGGAGGTGAGCAAATGAATTAATTCATTACAAAATCATTGAAATTGCAAAGTGTAAAAAATAAACCTATATACATGGGGGCCAAAATTGGTGGACATACCGCCCACCGACCTACCGCCCAAAATCGAGAAAGTGATCAAAAAATACCTACATACTGCCCAGAGGGAAATTCATCAGCGACATACCGCCGGGCGGTATGCATATTGTCCGCTCACACGGAGCGCCCTACAGACCGCCCATTAGTAGCATACCGCTGACATACCACCGGAGCTGCACACCATCTGAAAAAAAGGTGGTTTTATGCTGATGGTATGTAAACTACAATGTTTCTCCTAGTTACCCCCCCCCACCCTCAGAGATAGAGTCCCCAACCCTCAGAGATCTATTGCATGCCCCTAGCCCCAAAAAAAACCCATAAAAATAAAATGAACAATTTAAGTATTATAAATAAATCAAAAACACTGCACAAAACAATAAAAAAATCTACTTATCTGCGATCCGACGTTGGCAGTCTCTGGACTGCTCTTCTCGGGCGGGGGGAGGGGGGAGGAAACAGAGGTCGATGGACGAGCGCATGTGCAGAACCCGGGACATGGAGTACCGAGTCCCAGGCAACTTACCCTGCACTGCCGGAGCAGACCATCCGTCGCACTCCGCAGACGTACCGCTCAGGACTACCTGGCCCAATATTGCCAGCACTCCACCCCAGTGGTAGCAAGCGGTGAAGATTAACCGACCACCGCGAGACCACCGAGGATTGGGCGGTCCACCAATTTCAGCCCCATGGTTTATAGCGCGATAATTGTGTGATAATGACATGACTACTGAAGGTAGCGAGGAATTTGATAAGGTGCTGCATTAAGTTCATAGAAAATAGACAGGGAGGCCCTTTGACTGGGGATAGGAGCGGGCCAGTGCCGATTTCTTTGGGTGTAGGTAAGGCTTTTTCCTAGGGTGTTGCTGGTGTATGCACGGATTCAAAAAAAATTTGTTATTGGGCCTCAAAGGGCACGTAAACTGCTCAACGTACACCAGCGCCAGAATGTATGCGCCAAACATTCTGGTGCGAATAGTCGGTGCCCCAACATTGGGAGAACTGTTAACTAACCTTCAGTGCCAAAAAAAACAAAAATCGCTGTGTGCTGAAAAATTGCCGCTCATTGCTGAGCAAAATAGGGGCCATAGTACCTTCTCTTACTGAACAGCTGCCATGGCAAACTGTTGTAGGCCTATGCTATCCCTATGGAGACATGTGGAGTAGATGTGAGAACAGGACTTTCATTACATTATGCACAGGCATAAACTCAATACACTGGAGGCACAATTAGCAAATTGAGCAGATGAGAGATTTCCCAGTTTCCTCCGGTCATGTATTCAACTGTCATTGTAACCCATATATAAGCTGACCTAAGTTGTACACCTTGAGAACACTGACACAGGGGGCGAACTTGTAGGAGACACTTCTAACCTGGACTTTTCTGGTATAAAAGGGGAAGCACCACCCACCGTCTGTCTCTTGAGGTCTTGGTAATAAAGGTAACTGGTCACAGAGTGAATTTCTCTCAAGTATGAGCCTCATGTGCATTTATACTGTATAGTAAGGACATATCATTGGCGACGAGGATGGGATTTAAACCACGCGAGCATGGCAACTACCAGCACTGAAGCGAGGTACTGTGTTGGTGATGATTGGGACGACTTTACTGAGAGACTACAGCAAAGTTTTGTCACTAAGGAATGGTTGGGACAGGGTTTTCAGGAAACCGATTGCGACCAAAGACTTGATCTTGGAAGCGGCGGCTCCGATAACCCAGACAATTATCTCAGGGGAGGAAGAGACCAGAATGATTTATGGCAAAAATCTTAGCTCAAATGCAACAAATGACCAGGGAGTCTACATTGTTAATGCAGCACACAGTTTTCTAGGCAGACAAGGGCAATCGGACATGCCCCAGCATGTAGTCGAACCCAAAGGGGGAACTCAGCTGAGACAATGGCTAGCTGAATGGCAATTCATGCCTTTGCAATGGACAATGCAGCCAGTAATGGGGCCATCAACAACTGTTAATGGTGCGCTTAAGGACAGTTACAGAGACAGTGGAGCGAGTATCATGCTCACAGGTCCTGGACAAATTTGACTCATTATTTCAACCCAGCATTGCCACTTTCATGGGAACCAAGGTAGTGATTCACATAAACCCGGACGCTAGACCAGTACACAAGGCCAGAGCGGTGCCGTACGTGATGCGGGAAAAGATAGAATGCGAATTGGACCGCCAGCGGAGGGAAGGCATCATCTCGCCAGTCAAATTCAGTGACTGGGCAAGCCCAATCGTGCCGGTGCTCAAGGTGGATGGGTCGGTCAGGATATGTGCCGATTACAAGGCCACCATCAATCGGGTGTCACTCCAAGACCAAAGGAGGGCCTCTTTGCGACGCTATCTGGTGGCAAACTTTTTTCAAAATTGGACCTGACCTCAGCTTACATGACCCAGGAGCTGGCGAATGAGTCGAAGAAGCTGACCACCATCTCAACACACAAGGGGTTGTTTGAATACAACAGATGTCCGTTCGGGATTCGTTCGGTCACCACGATCTTTCAGTGAAATATGGAAAGCCTCCTTAAGTCGATTCCAGGGACGGTGGTGTTTCAAGACGACATCCTCATCATGGGTCGCGATACTGAAGAACACCTCCACAACCTGGGAGGAGGTGCTACGCAGACTGGACCGGGTAGAGCTGCGACTGAAAAAGACGAAGTGCGTCTTCTTAGCTCCAGAGGTAGAATTCCTGGGGAGGAGGGTAGCAGCAGACAGGATCAGACCTACTGCGTCCAAAACGGAAGCGATCCAGAGAGCACCCAGACCTCGTAACACGATGAAGCTGTGTTTGTTCCTGGGACTCCTGAACTATTTTGGCAACTTTCTTCCCAAATTGAGTACGCTGTTAGAGCCGCTACACATGCTCCTATTGCAAAGGTCGCGATTGGGTCTGGGGTGACAGCCAGGAAAGGGCTTTTGATGGAGCATAACACATTGCGTGCTCTACAAACTGTTAACATTACATGACCCGTGTAAGAAACTAGTTTTAACATGTGATGCGTCGTCCTATGGGGTCGGGTGTGTGTTGCAGCATGTGAACGCCAATGGTCAGTTACAGCTGATAGATTATGCCTCCAGAAGTCTGTCCCAAGCAGAAAGGGGCTACGGGATGGTAGAAAAGGAAGCGCTAGCATGTGTATATGCAGTTAAAAAAAAATGCACCAGTTTCTGTTTGGCAGGAAATTTGAGCAGGAGACAGATCACAAACCCCTAACATCCCTTTTTGCCGACAAAAAGGCCATAAATGCAAATGCAACGGCCCGCATACAGAGGTGGGCACTTACGTTAGCCGCCTTTGACTACACAATTCGGTACAGACCGGGCACTGAAAACTGTGCCGATGCACTCAGCAGGCTACCAGTAGCCACCACTAAGGGGGCAGCTGAGCATGATGCTGAGATGGTCATGGCTGTTGAAGCTTTCGAAAGCGAAGGCTCACCTGTGACAGCCCGTCAGATTAAAGTCTGGACAAATAAAGACCCGCTACTGACTTTAGTTAAGAAATGTGTCCTGAATGGGGACTAGGGCAGCCACATATGGGGCATGTCTTGAGGAGTTTAAACTGTTTCATAGGCGCAAGGATGAACTCTCGATTCAGGCCAATTGCCTACTGTGGGGAAACTGAGTAGTCATGTCCCAGAAGGGCAGAGAACTCAGAGAACTCCACAATGAGCACCCGGGCATTGTCATGATGAAGGCAATTGCCAGGTCACACGTTTGGTGGCCAGGGATAGACCTGCAACTGTGTGTTTGCAGGTGCAACACGTGTGCTCAGCTGGGCAACGCACCCAGGGAAGCCCCCCTTTGCCCCTGGTCCTGGCCCGCCAAGCCATGGTCATGCATCCATGTGGACTACACAGGTCCTTTCATGGGAAAAATGTCTTTGGTTGTAGTAGACGCCCACTCCAAATGGATTGAGTGTGCCATTTTAAGTTCAAGCACATCATCTGCCACGGTAGAAAGTCTACGGGCAATGTTCGCCGCCCATGGTCTACCGGATGTCTTGGTCAGCGACAATGGCCCGTGCTTCACAAGTACTGAATTCCAGGACTTCATGGCAGGCAATGGAATCAACCATGTCAGAATGGCACCGTTCAAGCCGGCCTCAAACGGCCAGACAGAACGAGCAGTGCAGATAATCAAACAGGGGATGCTCAGAATCCAAGGGGGTTCCCTACAAAGCCGCTTATCATGCCTCCTGTTGGCCAATAGATCCCGACCACACTCGCTCACAGAGGTTCCACCCGCAGAGCTGCTAATGAAATGGACGCTCAAAACCAGGTTATCCCTTGTACACCCTATGAAAGAAATTGTTGAGAGCAGGCGTCAGTCACAATGTGACTACCATGACAGGAATGCGAGGGCGCGATGAATTGATGTCAATGACCCTGTTTTTGTCCTTAATTACGCTGCAGGGCCCAAATGGCTTGCAGGTACTGTGATTGCTAAAGAGGCGAATAGGGTTTTGGTGGTTAAACTTACCAATGGACAAATCTGCCGCAAACACATGGATCAAACTAAAAGGAGGTTCAGCAACCCCATAGAAGCAGAGGAAGAACACGACGTAGAGTTTACTCCACCACAGATGACCGAACACCGGAACCAAGTGGAGGAGAGCCCAGTCACGGTGGGCAGTACGGACAGGCCTGAGGCACCGCAAACAGCAGACACTCAGGCCAGTGCCCAACAACCGGAGCCCCAACTCAGGTGCTCTACAAGGGAGCGTAAACCACCAGAGAAACTTAACCTGTGATCCCAATAAGACTTTTGGAGCGGCCAGGAGAGGGGGGGGGGGGGAGGTGGTGATGTCATGTATTCAACTGTCATTGTAACCCATGTATAAGCTGACCCAAGTTGTACAACTCGAGAACACTGACCACAGAGGGCGAACTTGTGGGAGACACTCATAACCTGGACTTTTCTGGTGTAAAAGGGGAAGCTCCACCCACCGTCTGTCTCTTGAGTTTTTGGTAATAAAGGTAACTGGTCACAGAGTGACTTTCTCTCCAGTATGGGCCTCGTGTGCATTTATACTGTATAGGAAGGACATATCACCACCGATAGAAGATAGTTAACCTTTTGAGGGCCTGGTATCATATTCAGCTTTCTAAATATGATTTAAAAGGTTGCGATGCTGAATAGAAAATAAATGAGAGAAATCACAGATTAAATCAGAGCTAATTGAAAAACTGCCTCAAAATTCCTGGCAGGCCACAACGCAGCCAGGATTGCAGCAGAGTAGGACTTCCATTTGCTAGTCTGATCTCGCGTTGATCCCATCCTAATACCTGGGACAGTGTCCTTAGCATAAAAGGAGCAGTTACACATGCCATATACTGCAATCTTTGGGCGTCAGCCCCACAATGGTCTTGGTGGGGAGAATAACAAGTAGGAAGAATTTCAGAACAGCAGGTTGGTTCTGCGTGCGGTGACAGGTTGGAGAGTAGCCCTTCGTCTCCCCCACCCCCAAGATAAAGCAAACTGACATTTACCAGTTTCTGAACAGCACATGGATTGCTCTGCGATTAATTGCACTTCGCAAACAGACAATATGGGCCTACTTTTACCAGTATGTAATGCTGGCAAGGAAAATACACCTTCTGTTGTGGGAAATGCAGATAGAACAACTGAGATGTCTGGTGGGAGGCGTTATTGAACTAATCCACCTCCTCTTATGACACACGGGCAGGGAGATCCAATGCAGATTAGGTTATTTCTTGGCTGAATATTTTTATTCATCGAATCATACCACACAGGAAGCCATTTACCCATCATGCCTGTGCTAGCTCTTTGAAAGAGCTATCCAATTAGACCCATTCCCATTCTTTCCCCACAGCCCTGCAAAATATTCAATTTCAAGTATTTATGTAATTGCCTTTTGAAAGTTATAATTGAATTTGTTTCCACCACCCTTTCAGGGAGTGCAATCCAGATCATCATAACTCACTGTGTAAAAAAAATTCTCATCTCCCCTCTGGTGCTTTTGTCAATTATCTTAAATCGGTGTCCTTTGATTACCGACCCTCCTGCCAGTGGAAACAGTTTCTCCCTATTTGCTCTATCAAAAGCATTAATGATTTTGAAAACCTCTATTAAATTTCTCCTTAACCTTCGCTGCTCTAAAGGGGGCCTTCTCTACTTTCCTTTATTTTCTTGCACTTTTGTTTCTATGAACCTCTCGTCTTTTCACTGCCCATTTGCACATTCTTTTGTCCTTTTTTATATCTCTGCATCATCTAACTGTGCACAAGATGTTTGCAGTCATTAGACCCATTAATTCCCTCAATGATTGGTGTTATTTCCAATTGTCAGTCAGATGAAGGGTATACACCCAGAATGTCATAACTTGTCTTTTCTCTTCAGAAATGCTGACTGACCAGGTGTGTATTTCCACCACTTGAAAAGCAAAAACTGAAAATGCTGGGAAGCATGCATTCTATGTTTTGATTTTGACATAAAAATGTTGCTGCTTGGCTTCAGAAAACTAAGGCCTTGATTACTCCTATTTTGCAAGAGAGGAAATAATGTGTAGGTGGGGAAAGGAGGGAAAAGAGACAAATATTTATTTATTGATTAAATGGGACTGAAGTGTTCAGTCATTGCAATAGTCAAATCAGGCAGATGAGCGCAACTGTTCAAGTAAAGTCATCCAGTTTTAAAAGCCCACTAGTTTTTTTTCCCCTCGACTTATTGAACAGATTGTTTGGCATACTGTATAGCAAATGGAGTGCTAAACATTTATTGCAAAAATACTATCCAGTACTGTGAGTTTGTCACCTATCTAACCAGAAAGTCTATATATATTTCAAAGGGCTGGATTTTCGGTTAACTTGCACCCCATTTAGTGCCTCGGCAGGGCACAAAAATTTTTTTTTGGATGTCAAACGAGACGCGAAAGATTTTGCGCCCAGGCTAAACTTTCACCAATGGTTTTGCGGGGGCGCTAAAACTTACCACCTCGCTGCTGTCTTGACCGTTGGGATGATGTAAATCGGTGTGCATTGCTGCGCTAGCGGCCCGGGCGTAACCTGTGAACATTTCGCCTGATTTAGCATCCGCTCAAGTACCTGGCCAGAAAAAACAGATGGACCCAGGACGCACCAGGCGCTAACGGCGCCATGTTGAAAGTGAAGGAGGAAGTTACATAGAACATAGAACATAGAACATAGGTGCAGGAGTAGGCCATTCGGCCCTTCGAGCCTGCACCACCATTCAATGAGTTCATGGCTGAACATGCAACTTCAGTTCCCCATTCCTGCTTTCTCGCCATACCCCTTGATCCCCCTAGTAGTAAGGACTCCATCTAACTCCTTTTTGAATATATTTAGTGAATTGGCCTCAACAACTTTCTGTGGTAGAGAATTCCACAGGTGCACCACTCTCTGGGTGAAGAAGTTTCTCCTCATCTCAGTCCTAAATGGCCTACCCCTTATCCTTAGACTGTGACCCCGGTTCTGGACTTCCCCAACATTGGGAACATTCTTCCTGCATCTAACCTGTCTAAACCCATCAGAATTTTAAACGTTTCTATGAGATCCCCTCTCATTCTTCTGAACTCCAGTGAATACAAGCCCAGTTGATCCAGTCTTTCTTGATATGTCAGTCCCGCCATCCCGGGAATCAGTCTGGTGAACCTTCGCTGCACTCCCTCAATAGCAAGAATGTCCCTCAAGTTAGGAGACGAAAACTGTACACAATACTCCAGGTGTGGCCTCACCAAGGCCCCGTACAACTGTAGCAACACCTCCCTGCCCCTGTACTCAAATCCCCTCGCCATGAAGGCCAACATGCCATTTGTTTTCTTAACCGCCTGCTGTACCTGCATGCAAACCTTCAATGACTGATGTACCTTGACACCCAGGTCTCGTTGCACCTCCCCTTTTCCTAATCTGTCACCATTCAGATAATAGTCTGTCTCTCTGTTTTTACCACCAAAGTGGATAACCTTACATTTATTCACATTATACTTCATCTGCCATGCATTTGCCCACTCACCTAACCAAGTCACTCTGCAGTTGAGTGAATAAGACGGTTGGGAGAAGAACGCTGTGTTACTGCAGACTTTTGATTATGAAATTTTGAGAGAGTTTCTAGTTTGTTTTAAAGGACAATTAAGGACATTTTAAAAGATATGGGGGCCATGCTAGGTTGGGAGCCGTTCATCCTGGCTGCTAATGCAATATGGCTTCAAGCTGGAAGGCAGCTTATTGTTGATCATTTGCAATGTAATCAAAGAGGTTCTCCAAAGTTCAGGGTGCCGTTGACTGTATGTACATCGACCTGTGAGCATCTTTAGAGAATCCAGAGGTCTTCCGAAACGGATTCCACTCCCTGAACGTACAGATCATCTGCGACCACAGTCAGCGCATCATGGCAGTCAATGCCCGATATCCAGGGAGCATCCATGAGGCTTTCATCTTGCATGAGAGCACTGTCTCATGCATGTTCCAGCGTCAACCACAAGGTCAGAGCTGGCTGATCGGGGACAAAGGTTACGGCCCTACAACCTGACTCATGAGTCCCCCTCCGGAACCCTCAGACAGAAGCCAAGCATCGCTATAATGAGCCATGCAGCCACATGTAACATCGTCGAACAGACAATTGGAGTGCTGAAGCAGCACTTCTGATGCCTGGATCACTCTGGAGGTTGCCTACAATACTCCTCTCAGCAGGTCTCTGAGTTCATTGTGGTGTGCTGCATGCTACACAACTTAGCCATCATGAGGGGATAGGAATTGTCAATAGGGACTGCAGGATCACCTCAGGAGGAGGAGGAGGAGGAAGAGCCTGGCGAGGAACCCATGCTATCACCACCACAATCACAAAGGAGGCACCGTGGAAATTTTGCCGCTGCAAAAGCCTTATGTCAGCAGCTCATTGAACGCTTTGCTTGAAGAGTGAACAGCAGGTTTGAGCGTTGCCTGGCCACTCGATCCCACCATGTTGACTAGTCCCTTCTTATTTTGCAAATGAGACACTACACAGGAATGGTTAAGGTGAACACAAAAATGTATTGGACATTGTAACCTTTTTAACCTTCATGGTGATACTTAAATAAAATAATGAGCTGCATCCAGCAGTATGATACTTCAAGAACATAAAGAAGCTGCATCCAGCATGAAGAACATAATGTAACAAGTGTGATACTTAAATAAAATCCTGCCCCACTATTTTTTGCCACCCCTTCCCTTCATCCTCCTCCTATGCCTGCTGCTCATCAAAGTGGCACCAGGGCATGCAGGAAGGATGCCAGAGTGCTGCTGCGTTGGGGGAGGGGGGATGGCATCTGGGGACACATTGGACCAGCTCGTGGAATGGAAGACCAGGCTCCTGACTGGCTAGCCTCTTCATCGGCATCGGCAGTCACAGGTGGTTTGGGTGACAACCGTCGCTGATGTTTGGTTGGCGACACTGTGGGGTGGGGGGGGCAAGAAGATGGAATGCTATCTTCCGGAGGAATGATACCACCTCCCATATCCCTGAAGCCACTCTGTCGCTGATGGGGCTTGCCCCTCCCCTAGCAACTGGAGCACGATGTAAACCAACACCTTGCTGGCCTGCTTCGGAACCATCACATCCCCGTGTGACAGTGGGAAACGCTGCGAGTATGGAGGCAGGCATGGACTGCATCACCTGCCCAAGCTGAAGCAGAGCTTGTGCCTGTGATGCGCCATGTTCTGAAAGGGTTCGCACCACACTCTCCGGGACGCCACTATCACTGCTGGAGGCCACCAGCCTCAGTGTAGGCATTGATGGCCTCGCAGGTATCATGGCTCGCACTGAATCTGCGACCCTACCTCCGTAATTGTCGCTTTCAGAATGCTCGCGGGAATTCTTCCCAAAACATCAAGGAGCTGAACTGCTGATTCGGATGCGCTCCCTGGAGATTCCCACCGTGTCCAGTTCCACGTCTGTTTATCAGCAGACCAACTTTGCCGACTCATCATCTTCATAGGCAGTCCCTCGGAATCGAGGAGGACTTGCTTCCACTCCCAAAGTGAGTTCTTTGATGGCTGAATAGTTCGATACGAGAGCCACAGACCCTGTTACAGGTGGGGCAAACATTCGTCGAGGGAAGGGGTCAGTGGGGCTGGTTTGCCGCGCGCTCCTTCCGCTGCCTGCGCTTGGCCTCTTCATACTCTTTGCGTTGAGACTCTAAGAGCTCATCGCCCTCCCGGATGTACTTTCTCCACCTCGGGCGGTCTTCGGCCAGGGTCTCCCAGGTGTCAGTGGTAATGTCGCACTTTACCAGGGAGGCTTTGAGGGTGTCCTTATAACATTTCTGCTGCCCGCCTTTGGTTCGTTTACCATGAAGGAGCTTCGCATAAAGCATTTGCTTAGGAAGTCTTGTATCTGGCATGCGTACTATGTGACCTGCCCAGCAAAGCTGATCGAGTGTGGTCAACGCTTCAATGCTGGGGATGTTAGCCTGGTTGAGGACACTGCTGTTGGTGTGCCTGTCCTCCCAGGGGATTTGCAGGATCTTGCGGAGACATCGTTGGTGATACATCTCCAGCGACTTCATGTCTTCTATACATCGCCTCAGATCCATACAGGAGGGCGGGTATTACTACAGCCCTGGAGACCGCCTCCAGTGTGCCACTGCAGCCCTCAAATGTACCACCAAGCTCATGGTCTACCGACTCACCCTCCAGAGAGTGGCCGCGCCCTGCATTAGCGTTTGCGACAGGAAACCAGAAGGTGGAAGCCCGGGGGAAAAAAACGCACGCGCAAAACGGAAGATTGCGTCAACGCCGGAACTTTAGGCTCTGGCGCAGAGAGTCTGTGGTGCAATGCCAGAATTAACGCTAACACTCCTCAGGAACTTTCAGTTGGCGAAAGTTCCTCGGTCTGGCGCCAACTTTATCGCGGAACTAAATTTTTTGCTCCGCTGCGAATTGCACCCGGGAACGCTCGAAAACACAAAGAACCGAAAATCCAGCCCAAAGAATTTGTACAGGTGATTGGAGACACTTTCTTTAGGAATATCTTCAAAGGATTTGGGAGGTATACCTTGGGCTGTTTTGCACCAAATCAGAAGTCATTCTGGAATCATCCTAAACAGGGAGTTTCCAAGAGTTGTTCAGCAGCCAACTAATATGCAGGATTAGATCAGGCCTTGTGCATCTGGTCCGGTTTATAGTGAGGGCTAATTATTGAGAATATTAAAGTCCATAATTACTACAAATCTACTGTTTGTATTTAATATTGTCTATTTGCCAGCTTACTGATTAATAAATCGGTCTAGTATTTAATAGCCTAATCCAGTCTGATAAGAGTGATTCTTACGTATTCAAAAGTCAAGGTGATCAGATAGCAATGTTCACTGTATCCAGCAAGCCAGGGAATGGTGACAAAAATTCCTTGTTTGACTTTGAGCTTCTGACACTTATCTAAATATCAAGCAATTAAAGGCACACTGAAGCTAATTTTAACATTTGGCAATAATGTAAAAAAGGTGATTAACAGATCACCCACCCGTTTATACTTCAATGGAAAGGAAGATCGGGCTGTGTGTATAATGGCACTGAGCACCCATTTTACATTGTCAAATGTTAAAATTACCCCCAATGAGTCATATGGAGTAAGGGCACAGTTAAGCGAGTGGCCAGTGACGCTGAACTCTAATTGTTACAAGCACATACATCCTCATGTATGGTTTCTCAGAGTGGATATCATGACTATCTTATTACAAATAATAACAATAATCTAAAGTTTACTTTTTAGTTATTCACATAACCAGTGGCAGCCTTTAATCAGTTTAGCAACTTAGAAGCTTAACCCTCAGGCCCGAAGAGTCGACTGACTAACTGTTTCTCTACAGATGCTGCCTGGCCTATGTATTTCTAGTTTTTTCTGTTTTTGGATTTCCAGTATATATTTTAATTATTTATTATTTAAAGACATTTCACTGTGTTGTACTATTCCAAATACAGTTTCTCACTTATGAAATCTATTCCCATTCTTAAGTTATGATTGTATTAAGTTGCTACAACAACTGGTTCAGATGCAGTTAATAAAAAATCTTTCCTAAAACAAACCTGCCACAGTGAACAACAACAGCCACCAGATCATACATGCGGTCCAAATTAATAGCATCTCCTGATGTATTAAACAGCCTCAGCTCCAGTGGAAACACCACTCGGTAAGAGAGTTTTGTGTATCGATGTAATTGTTCCATGTATTTGAATCTCTTCAAGTGTAATGCAAGGATCATAGGTAGCTTCTTCACACACATTCTGTCAACCAAAGACAAAACAGTATAGAAAGATTTATATATTTAAAAAAATGTAAAAACTGAGAGTCATCCAGTGGTCTTTCAAAACAAACCAACCAATACGTCACTTTTAGGCACTAAATGAAACTATGAATAACTAATCTCACTATTGTCAAAAAAAAGTCCTGACATGGGTGATTAGATGCAGAAGACAAAAAGCAAGAAACCTTCTTGCACGAAGACATTTTGGCTCAAGTTCTAATGCATGGGGCCGCTGCATTAATTGGCACCCCAGCCAAAGACATTTTGCAGAATAATACAGCAGGTAACAGAAAAAAATTCTGAAGAGCAACATGTGTGAACTGGTAAATCACCCAAACACACACCATTGAATACTGCAACTGTTGAATGCCTTATGATGAAGATTCATTTGAAAGTATTGTCTACAGAACAGTGACTACGCGTCAAAGTAATTAATTGTATATGATGCACTTTGGGCATGTAAAGGATTTGATAACACTATATAAATGCAGGTTTTCTTTCTTTCTATTCATGTGGTTATTGATTACTGACAAATAAAATAGTAATTTGATTCCCACCTCCCTTATAAGCTTAATATAGTTATGCTTTCAATTGTTCGAATCAATACCTAGCCTTGGTTAAGCACTGCCTAGCATTTTAAGTTGTTTTTTTGGCAATTTTGTCTTCTAAAAGATTTTCTTTAAAAAAAAATCACCCACAGAACAAGATAATTAAATTAGAAAGGAATTCATAATCTCTTATGCAATTTGTAAATACAATGATCAATTACAGTTTGTACACCGGTTATATATGCTCACCTTTTCTGAGCTTCCTGTTTACTGCAACATGTTTCACAATAATACTTGTGTTCACTGCACAGTGTTTCTGTATTGCTGAAATCTCTGCAAAATAAAGTTGCAAAAATTATAGTGCATTAATGCTTGCAAAACACTGAAGAAATCATGATAGTTTTACGTGGCCTTTTAAAAAAATGTGTACCGGTAGATTCGAGCATATTAGTTGCAATTCAATCACTTGAAAAAGACATCAGGATTTGAAATAGAAGATCAGTAAACAGTAAAAGAAAGTAGAGCAGTGTGGTGAAGTACGCCGCTGTAGCAATGTACGGTATTAAGATGCTAGTTACAGGATTCACATTCGATCCCAAACACTGAAAAGTTCCCGACCTTAGACACAAATTTAATGGGGGTGGAATAAAGACACGAACTGGAAGTCAAGCATTTTTCGATGGGGATGGGGAGTGGAACGGACAGGGGGAAAAAATCTAAATTTTTGGGTGAGGCAGGAATGGTATGTAGCTATACACATATTGTTGTCACTTTAAATTGGTCTCTACATGCCAAGAGCAGCCTGTCTAGATAGAACATACATTATCTGGATCAGAACTCCCACCATCAGTGACTCATATCTATGGAAATTATGTAACTTTTTAGGGTTTTTTTCCTTCTATGATGTCTAATTACACGTGAGGGTAATTAGACTGCAGCCAGCTATGTAGAATGGAAGTTCTCATCCTATTGTTCAACAAGAGATTTATAGCTTACCCAGGGAATCAAAACAAAAGCAAAATACTATGGATGCCCCTTTTGCTCCTGGTTCTGCACTGTTAAATCTCTAACATCTTCCAGTGTTTCTCTCTCCACAGATGCTGCCTGACCTGCTGAGTGTTTCCAGTAAATCAAACTATCAATTGGGATCTTACCAAGAAGTTATCTCCCCATATTTGCAGCCTATTTAATTTGCTATTATAGCAGATCTTTAAAAGCCTGTAATATCTTGTTTACAGGCTCACAGCTCTACTTAATATGGGAGGTGGGTGAATGGCTAGGGACAGATTACTGAGGGGGGGGGGGGCAGGGGTGTTACCCAGGTACCTTTAAAGTTCATTTTGATCAATAATTCTTTAGCTGGAAGCTGCTTGAAAGTATGTAGAAGTATGGCATTCTTTCCCTAGTTCACCAGTCTACTTCTCATTGTATCAATATACAGGCAGAGGCCAAAAGACACAAAAGCATTCCATCAGAACTTAAGCTGCAAAAGTTACTGCTGAAAACCACAAGTTCCACGGTTTATTTGTTGTTTGGAATGTTAAGTGAAGTTTTGTAAATTAGCCAATTTGCTATTTTCTTTATTGCCCAATACTGTTACTCAATACACTAGATTCAGAGTTTTCAGCCTGAAATATATGGTTTGTTAGCTCCAATTGCCCATCAGTTGTGTTAGAAACTAGAGATACCTTTAAAAAAAAAACAAGGTTATGCAACGTTTACATGGTTGTGTTAGAACTGGAGACAAAAGTCTCCTCAGACTAGATAGATACTTAGAAGTGCTAATATTTTGGTTTGCTGCAGATGGTATAGCATTCTGTACTATATACAATCTCCCTGTTGCTAAGCGATTATCTGTTGTTTTTAAGTTAAGACTTGAACTTTGTTTATGTATTTTATGTATAAAGCCAAGGTAGAGATTGAAGTTAGTTTAACAGAACTGCTTGCAAAGACAAGTAAACATGATCTCAAAATGAAGCAATTTGCTCGGTTGTAAAGATAAGTAACGACCGATTGAAGTTAAATAGCTCTGCTTTGGGCCTCATGGTTAAAAGAGTACTGAACTAGGCCTTGTATTCATGGTACCCGAGTGGATAGGGACCAGATAGATTCCAAAGGAAGGACTCTGAGAAAGTATAAACAGAAAAGGCATGTGGACAAGATCATTAGATATCTTTAGGGAGGGCTTTGACACAAGAATCAAGACAAAGAACCTAAGCCCCATTGGGTATTGAGTTTTTAGGGGAACCTCTATAGGCCAAAACATCTTTGTCAATATTCCTTTTCAGGCCCACCCCTAAAAATAGAACAACAGTAACACCCCCCCCCCCCTGCCCCTCCAAGTGCTTGTCCTCACAGGGAGAGGATGCGAGAGCGATAGACTCTAGACAAAAGGAAGAGAAGCCGCTCAGAGAACTGCTCACGTGTGCTAACCATCTGTCCGATCGGATCGGTATCAGTTACTTGTTATGGTCGTATGTTTTTTGCTGAATAGCTAATGTGTTATAATCATTCAGTCTTAAATTCTGATTAAACATAATATACCCACCATAGTGGGTTGCACTCATTATTTAAAAAGTGGCTGTAAAGAGTTTATTTCTAACAGTTGTAGAGATCAGGAGCATACAGCAAGATCCATGCTAGTGGATACATTAGCAGTAGAAAGGTTTTGTTGTTTGCCGAGAGGCTTGTTATGCTCCAGCTTGCTTCGCACATAAGGTTATGGGCTCAATTTTCCCCAAAGCTTTTTTTTGGCATACTTAGTGTTACGCCCCTTTTTTGGGGGCCCCAAGTATGCCAAAAATGTGTTCCAAGTTTTCCCCGTTTGATTTCTTCATTTTGGCGCAGACTAACCTGTCCTTTAGTTTTAGGGGTGGAGCCTTGATCTGCGCCAAAATGATCAGGTTGCCACGGTAACCAGGGACACAATGCAGGCTGAGGCTGGAAAATTAAACATACAGCCAGCTCGCAACCTGCACAAGCACATTAAAATTCATTGCAGCAACTTCACAAGCACAAATACATTACAGCAACTTACCTCCATGAAATTATTAAAGTCCCCCCCCCCTCTCCGACCAGATGCCGATCACCGCTCCTATCCCAGGCCGAAGGGCCTCCAGGTCCTGCTCCCCGCACCGAGCCTTGGCCGAGTGGCCTCCTCTCTCCCGGTCCCGCACCTAGCTCTGGCCTCCTCCCTCCCGGTTCCGCACCTAGCCCTGGCCTCCTCCCTCCCAGTTCCGCACCTAGCCCTGGCCGAGCGGCCTCCTCCCTCCCGGTTCCACACCTAGCCCTGGCCTCCTCCCTCCCAGTTCCGCACCCAGCCCTGACAGAGCGGCCTCCTCCCTCCCGGTTCCGCACCTAGCCCTGGCCGAGCGGCCTCCTCCCTCCCGGTTCCGCACCTAGCCCTGGCCTCCTCCCTCCCAGTTCCGCACCTAGCCCTGGCCGAGCGGCCTCCTCCCTCCCGGTTCCGCACCTAGCCCTGGCCGAGCGGCCTCCTCCCTCCCGGTTCCGCACCTAGCCCTGGCCTCCTCCCTCCCAGTTCCGCAACTAGCCCTGGCCTCCTCCCTCCCAGTTCCGCACCTAGCCCTGGCCGAGCGGCCTCCTCCCTCCCGGTTCCGCACCTAGCCCTGGCCTCCTCCCTCCCGGTTCCGCACCTAGCCCTGGCCGAGTGGTCTCCTCCCTCCCGGTTCCGCACCTAGCCTTGGCCGAATGGCCTCCCGGTCCACTCCCACATGCCTATCCCAGGCCAAATGGCCTCCCGGTCCTCTCTCCCGCATCTTTCCCAGGCCGAATGGCCTCCTCCCTCCCTAGATCTAACTAGACCCGAAAGGCTTCCTGCCCCTCCTCTTACCTCTTTTGCTACCTGCACCGATTTCCTTAACTCACCAGAAGGTTTTTTTTTACAACAGAGGCCACATACATTGGCCTGAGAAGAACTGGACTAACTCTCAGCTGGCCAAACTTGCCTTACTGGCCAGAATTGGCATGGGTGGCAGGTTACACCCGCTTTGGCTGAAAAAGAAACTTACCTAAAAAAATCATAACTAACTGGTGCAAATTGATTGGGGAAACTTGTTTTTTTTTAAAAAACGTAGGCCAAAAAAAGCGGCCTGTGCCAAAAAAATGTTGCAAATCACTGGGGAAAATTGAGCCCGATATTTTAGTTCATGGGAAGTGAGGACATGCCTCTGGAAACAGACTATTGTATTAGGCACAATAAAAAGTATCCAGAACGAGTCCGAATCATAACAGGGCCATCCCTTTCAGAATGTCCACTCTGCAGAATAAGAAATTCAGGTTTCCTGTTTGTTTGTCAAGCTTCTACCAAGTAATACTTTGAAAAGCTGAAGAGGAAAGGAGAAAGAAATGTTCCTTTAAAAAAATACTTGCCATTGCAGGCCTTGATTAGAGTCAAAATTATTGCTTTAAAAAGACAGCTTTATGTATAAAAAATTTCCAGATACTGATCTGATCACCACTTACCTGAGGCAATGTGTAATTGATGTGTTCTGTTCCACATCAACTGAAAGATCCAGAAAATCTTCATCTTTGCTGCTAACCTGCAGAATACCGATTATGGAGTCAAATTAAGTCAAAATATATTTCGAAAGGTTAAGAAAGCACATGGAATACTTGGCTTTGTAAATAGGGGCATTAAAAACAAAAACAAAAACAAAGTCATGAAAAACCTTTACAAATCATTAGTGGGGATACACCTGGAGTAGTGTGTAAAATTCTGGGCACCACACTTTAGGAAGGATGTCAAGGCCCCAGAGAGAGTAGAGGTTTACCAGGTTGATACCAAGGATGAGGAAATTCAATTATGTGGCGAGGTTGGAGAAGCTGAGTGTGTTCTCCTTAGAACAGAGAAGGTTAAGGAGACACCCAATAGTTAGTATTCAAAATTATACAGGATTTTGATAGAGCAAGAAGGGAGAAACTATTTCCTCGGGCAAGTGGGATGGTAACCAGAGGTCATAGATTTAAAATAATTGGCAAAAGAACTTGAGGGGAAATTAGGAGAAATTTCTTCAGAGGGTTGTTAAGGTCTGGAGCGCACTACCTGAAAGTGTGGTGGAATCAGATGCCATACAAACTTTCAAAAGGCAATTGGGCATGTACTTGAAGAGGACTAATTTGCAGGGTTGTGGAAAAAAGGGTGTGGGACTAAATTGGGCAGCTCTTTTGAGTTGGCAAAAGCACAATGGGCCAAGTAGCCTCCTTCTGTACTGGACGATTATATAACATAAGAACACAGGAGGAGGTCATATGGCCCCTCGAGCCTGCTCCGTCATTCACTAAGACCGTGGATGACCTACCTCAACTTCTACCCTATCCACATATCACTGATTTCCTTAGTGGCCAAAAATCTAATCGATCTCAGTCCTGAATATATTCAATGACTGAGCATCCACAGCCCTCTGGGATAGAGAATTCCAAAGATTCACAGCACTCAGTGAAGACATTTTTCTTCACCTCAGTCATAAATGGTCGACCACTTATCCTGGGACTATGGCCCCTAGTTCTAGTCTCTCCAGCCAGGGGAAACAGCCTTTCAGCATCTACCCTGTCAAGCTCTTAAGACTTTTAAACGTTTCAATGAGATCACCCCTCATTCTTCTAAACCCCGGAGAATATAGGCCCATCTACTCAATCTCTCCTCATAGGACAACTGCTCTCATCCCAGGAATCAATCTGGTGAACCTTTGCTGCACCCCCTCGAAGGCAAGTATATTCTTCCTTCGGTAAGGCGATCAAAACTGTATACTGAAGATCCAATTACAGATCATTTGAATATTTGTACACTCATTTTAGTATTCAACATTGAAGCTTGAAGCTTCCCCCCCCTTAAGCATCTACAATAGCAAACCTTTAAAAAAAAATCAATGCTCATCTAAACATTTAAAAATCTTGGCTGATGCAATATGCATACAACATTCTGTTCCTTGGGCAGATTATCAAGGTAAGCTTTGCCCTTTATAAAGTAACATTTAGTGCTGACATTTTCTACAATTTGATTGAAAGGAAACGATGTCCAGGCCAAAAACACAAAATGGATGAAGAAGAAATAAAGGATAGATAATTTTCACAAAACTTTAATGGAAAGAATAAATAATATTCAATCTTGAATTTTCAATGAATGTATAGAAAGCAAGCCTGCATAACAATTGTGCTGACTTCCTTTGTTGATAAATTCTATGATTATTTTCTATCTTTATTCTGATGCAAGGAACATCTGTGGCCTCATAAGGAAGAAGAGAGGATAAAGCATAAATATTGCACCTCATCACATCTCTGCAATGTCCCAAAACACTTAGTGAAACAAAGTGCTATGAATGCAGTCATATGTCGGCAAATACAGCAGCAATGTGATGAATGACCATTAATGGTTTTAGTTGGTGCTGGTATTTAAAGGAAAAACATTGGCCAGGGCACTGGGAGAATGCTCAGCCCTGGAATGGGGTTTGAACAATTCAGGAAAAAGTTAAAATTTATATTCTTTAAATAAATTCTCCTCAATTCTTTAAGCCAAGGTAAAAATGGTACGATGTAATAACATATTACATTCGGAGTCACTCTTGTGTTGTACAAATGCTGAGAAATTTCTGTTGAATTCATAATCTTAACTGTCTGGGAAAAATATCAGACTTGATCTTAGCCAAGAGGCTGAAAACTAGCATCGGGGAAGATACAGAGCAGAGGAGACACAGACAGACACACACACACACACAGGTCGAGCAAAGAAAGACTCTCTCCTTAATCCCTCATCCACAGCTGGGAATGAAGCAATATTGAAAAGCAGGAAACATCGACAAAATGATCAAAAAGAAATATGTACATTTTCTTAAAACTTTTGCTTACCGTTTCACAGTTGAGACATCGTGTCTCATTAGTAAGTGTTCCTTGAAAGATCTCATGTACCCAGGTGGGTTCAGGCTTGTTCTCTTCTATTTCGTTCGCATTTCCATTCTTCAATTTCCCATTCTGTTTCTCTTGCTTCTTCTCTTCCTGCAAGATGTCAGCGATGGTGTTCAGCAGGTAGTTCAAAAACTCATGTGCATCTTGTTGCATGTAGTTATCAAACAAATCTACAGTTAAAAAGAAAAGAAAATGTAATTGTGTTAAGTTTGATCAACTTCTAATGGGGTTAGTTTACAGAGCAAGCGAAGGTGGCATGTAACAGTAAAGTACTGCTCACATGACCTTCCTTCCCCCACACGATATAAAAATAATCTGGCTTCAGCTACAGCTCACATACTAGAAGTGGGATGGGGGAAGAAGGTAGAGAGATTTCCTCAAATACATTTATAAATAACACGTTTATGATTTTGCCACAAGTAGTGAACAAAGGAAATCTTCCCAACAAGTATGTTTTTGTTACTTTCTACCTGTTTATGAAACAATGGTCCAATTATTTTATAATGGAATAAGGAATAAAGCAGATTTAAATAAAGCAGTTAGCATTGAGGTTTAGCGCTATGTCTTCTATTACTGCATTAAGCTTGGTGGGTAGGTTGTTAAGTGATTAAGAAACTAATTCTGTATATCTGTTCCCATGATAGGAAATTATAGACCAGTTAGCTTAATATCTGTGGTTGGGAAAATGTTGGAGTCCATTATTAAAGAAACAGTAGCTGGACATTTGGAAAAGCAAAATTTGGTCAGGAAGAGTCAGCATGGATTTATGAAGGGGAAGTCATGTTTAACAAATTTGCTGGAATTCTTTGAGGATATAACGAGCAGGATGGATAAAGGGGGAACCAGTGGATGTGGTGTATTTGGACTTCCAGAAGGCATTTGACAAGGTGTCACATAAAAATTACTGCACAAGATAAAAGTTCATGGGGTTGGGGGTAATATATTAGCATTGATAGAGGATTGGCTAACTAATAGAAAACAGAGAGTCGGGATAAATGGTTCATTCTCGGGTTGGCAATCAGTAACTAGTGGTGCCACAGGGATCAGTGCCGGGACCCCAACTATTTACAATCTATATTAACGACTTGGAAGAAGGGACAGTGTGCAACGTAGTGAAGTTTGCTGACGATACAAAGATGGGAGGAAAAGCAATGTATGAGGAGGACACAAAAAAATCTGCAAAAGGATAGACAGGCTAAGTGGGCAAAAATTTGGCAGATGGAGTATAATGTTGGAAAGTGAGAGGTCATGCACTTTGGCAGAAAAAAAATCAAAGAGCAAGTTATTATTTAAATGGAGAAAGATTGCAAAGTGCTGCAGTACAGCGGGACCTGGGGGTACTTGTGCATGAAACACAAAAAGTTAGTATGCAGGTACAGCAAGTGATCAGGAAGGCCAATGGAATCTTGGCCTTTATTGCAAAGGGGATGGAGTATAAAAGCAGGGAAGTCTTGCTACAGCTATACAGGGTATTGGTGAGGCCACACCTGGAATACTGCATGCAGTTTTGGTTTCCATATTTATGAAAGGGTATACTTGCTTTGGAGGCCGTTCAGAGAAGGTTCACTTGGTTGATTCCGGAGATGAGGGGTTGACTTATGAGGAAAGGTTGAGTAGGTTGGGCCTCTACTCATTGAAATATCGAAACGTCTAAGATCATGAGGGGGCTTGACAAGGTGGATGCAGAGAGGATGTTTCCACTGATAGGGGAGACTAGAACTAGAGGACATAATCTGAGAAGAAATTTCTCTTCATCTCAGTTTTAAATGGGTGGCCCCTTATTCGCTCAGAGGGTTGTGAATCTGTGGAATTCGTTGCCTCAGAGCTGTGGGAGCTGGGACATTGAATAAATTTAAGACAGAAATAGATAGTTTCTTAAACGATAAGGGAATAAAGGGTTATGGGAGCGGGCAGGGAAGTGGACCCGAGTCCATGATTGGATCAGCCTTGATCATATTAAATGGCGGAGCAGGCTCGAGGGGCCGTACAGCCGACTCCTGCTCCTATTTCTTATGCTCTTATGATATCCCAATATGTTAGCTTCAGTCTTTTACAAATTAATAAATCTTTCATGCATGGTTAAAGTTTTTATTTAGTTTAACTATAAATATTCAGAATAATGAATAACTAATATAAAAACTTAGTTTAAGAAAAGCGTGCAATGAAACTAACAAAAGGGAAAATCTAGAAAAGTGACCTCACGGAGAGCACAGAGGAAAAGCTCAAAGTCTGAGTAAATTGGGTGAGTAAATAGTAAGTAATTTGCTTTTTTAGTAAAAACTATCTACCCAAGTTAAATTAAATAAACAAACTCACTTGGAGCAGCAGAGCCAGAGCAATGGAATCAAAAAAAATCAAGGAGTGATGTCACAGGACAGCAGGTCTCTATAGCTCTCTAAGTTAAATTAAGCACTGGAAGACTAATAACTGCTATTACTTTATTAAATTAATAACAGTGTGGACTGTGTGGATGTGTGCGCGCTAGGTCCGTGCAGCAGAGCTGGTCTCCAGTCGTCTTGGGTAATCCTTACCACTGGACCAAGACTTAGCTCTGTCAAGCCCGTGTGGTGGCTGGTGTGCAACGACCACCACACGTTAAAAAAAATATCCACGCACAGGCATCTTCCACTCCAAGATTTAGTTTGGGACGTGGAATGTTAGGTCCTTCATTGAAACACCTGTGAACATTTTAGCGTGGAAGCAAGTCATTCACGACGATGACGACAATGAAAACTAGGTTAACTAATTAAAAATAAATCTATTGTATTAAAAACTTTAATTAATTAAATAAATAAAATAAAGTTACATCGAGATGGCAGGGCAGGTGGTGTGTTGTAACTGCAGTGCATGGGACACTGCGGTGCATCGAGGAAGGGGAGTGTTACCCGGACACTTTGTTCCAGGAGGTAGTCACACCCACTAGGTTAAGTAGTTCTTTAGAGGTAGTCAATGTTCAGGGACAGGAAGATGTGACTAAGTCAGGAAGGTATGGGGACCCAGAATGTAGTGATGGAGAAGTCTCAGCCCTTGACCTTGCCTAATAGGTACCAGGTACTTGCTCCCTGTGTGGATGAGAACAAGGACTGCAGGGAGGATGGGCAAATTGACCACAGCACTATGGTACAGGAGGCCATTCTAGTTGGGGGAGGGGGGGTGGGGAGGTGAGGGAGGGGAGAGAGAAAAGAGGAGTAAAAAGGAATGTGGTAGGGGACAGTATAGTCAGGGGTATAGATACTGTTCTCTGTAGCTGTGACTGGGAGTCCCGAGGCTCTGTTGCCTGCCCAGTGCCAGGGTTATGGACATTTCACAGCTGGAGAAGAACTTGGGAGTGGGAGGATCCAGTGGTCGTGGTCCACATAGGAACCAACGACATAGGTAGAACTAAGAACGAGGTTCTACTAAGACAGTTTGAGGAACTAGAGTCTAAATTAATAGGCAGAACCTAAAAGGTAATAATCTCTGGATTACTACCCAAGTCACACGCAAATGGGCATAGGGACAAGCAAATCAATTAAAAATGTGCAGCTAAGTGGTGCGAGAGGAAGGGGTTTTGATTCCTTGGTCACTGGCATCAGTACTGGGGAAAGAGAGAGATGTTCCATTGGGACAGGCTCCACTTAATCTGGGGTGGGACCAGTGTCCTGGCGAATTAAATAACTAGGGTTGTAGATTGGGTTTTAAAAAGGTACTGGGACAGGTGAAGGGACATTTAGTAATCCAAAGTGAAAAGTCAAGACAATAGAACAGTGTAGTGAATTGGGTAAAGATAAGCAGTGTGTGACAGGAAGGGACAGCGAGTTTAACAGTTATACTGCATCAATAAATAAGGTGAAAGCAGGGAAAATTGATAAAAAGTTAAAACTAAAGGCTCTTTACCTGAATGCACGAAGCATTCGTAACAAGATAGATGAATTAGTGGCACAAATAAAAATAAATGAGTATGATCCAATAGCCATTCGAGACACGTGGCGGCAAGGCAACCAAGATTCGGAACTAAATATTCCAGAGTACTTGACATTTTGAAAAGACAGGCAGACTGGAAGAGAGGTTTGTCCTGATAATAAAGGATGCCACAAGGACAATAGTGAGAAAGGATCTTGGCTCAGAAGATGAGGAAGTAGAATCAGTGTGGGTGGAGGTAAGAAATAACAAGGGGCAGAAAACACTGGTGGGCCCAACAGTAGCTATATTGTCAGACAGAGTATCAATCAAGAAATAATACGAGCTTATAACAAAGGTAATACAATAATCATGGGGGTCTTTAATCTTTACATAGACTGGGCAAATCAAATTGTAAAGTTAGTCTGGAGGACAAGTTTATGGAATGCATTCGACACAGTTTCCTAGAACAATAAGTCATAGAACCAACTAGGGAACAGGCTATTTTAGATCTTATATTGTGTAATGAGACAGGGCTAATTAGTAATCTCATAGTAAAGGATCCTCTGGGGAAGAGTGATCATAATATGATAGAGAATTTCACCGAGTTTGAAAGTGAAATTTTTATGCCCGAAACTAATGTCTTAACCTTAAATAAACCCAATTACATAAGGACAGTGACGAGTTGGTTAAGGCATATTGGGAAATTAGATTAAAAGGTATGACAGTAAATAAGGAGTGGTAAACATTTTTTTTTTAAATTCCAAAATATACATTCCATGGTGAAATAAAAACTCCATGGGAAAGGTGATCAGTCCGTGGCTAACTAAAGAAGTTAAGGACAGTATTAGATTAAAAGAAGAGGCTTATAGGGCCCAAGTTTCCACACGCGCCTAGAACGGCGCAGTCCCGACCTGGACGCCCGTTTTTCGCGCCACAAAGTGCGCCTAAAAAAATCCTCGGTATTCTCCACCTACCTGCAGGTCCTCGGCGCAGCCAGCACGAGCTGTGGGGGGGGGGGGGGGGCGGAGCCAGGTCCCTGCGCTGAAAACAGTGCCGGGACCTCTGCACATGCGCGCTACAGTGGGCACGCAAGTGCAGTAGCTCCAGGCGCCGAACTGTGTGGGAGGGGCCGAAGCACGCAGCCCCTAGCCCTGGCTGAATGGCCTCACTGGGGCTGCGTGAATAAGGCTCCTCCCACGGCCAGCTCCTGCTTCTCCCCCCCCCCCCCCCTGCCTCCGGACCAGACCCGACACCCGCTCCCCCCTCCAGACCAGACCCGACCCGCGCTCCTGTTCCCGCTCCCCGCCCCCCCCGGCTGGACCCGACCCGACGCCACCTACCTGTAAATCTGGTGCTGGGGATGGGCCCTGCCAGAGGTCTCGGGCCAGCCCGTTGAGCCTTCGGTCCCGAAAGGCCTGCCTGAAGCACTTTCACACAGGTAGGAAGATGGTTTATTTAATCTTTTCTTTGCTTATAAATGTTTATTCAGGTTGGATTTATTTGTATAAGTATAAATAAGGATTTATTATAGAATTTAATGACTTCCCTCCCACCACCCCCCCAACCTCGTTCTGGACGCCTAATTTGTAACCTGCGCCTGATTTTTTTAATGTGTAGAACAGGTTTTTTCAGTTCTACAAAAATCTTCACTTGCTCCATTCTACTTTAGTTTGGAGTACGTTTTCACTGTGGAAACTTTCAAATCAGGCGTCAGTGGCCGGACACGCCCCCTTTTGAAGAAAAAATTCTGTTCCAAAGTAGAACTGTTCTACCTGACTAGAACTGCAGGAAAAAAAATGTGGAGAATTGCGATTTCTAAGATAGTCCGTTCTCCACCAGTTGCTCCTAAAAATCAGGCGCAAATCATGTGGAAACTTGGGCCCATTATGTTGCAAATAATAATAGTAAGCCCGAGGATAGAAACCAAAAATGGATGACCAAAAAATTGATGTAAAAGGAGAAAATAGAATGAGAGAAAACAAGCAAGAAACATAAAAACAGATTGCAAGAGCTTCTACAACAATGTAAAAAGGAAGAGAGTAGCAAAAGTAAGTAAGTGTTAGTCGCTCAGAGGCTGAGACAGGTAAAATTATAATGGGAAATAAGGAAATGGCAGAGACTTTAAACAAATATTTTGTATCTATCTTCACAGTAGAAGCCACAAAAAGCATACTGAAAATAGTGGGGAACCAAGGGGCTAATAAAAGGTGTGAAACTTAAAGTTATTAAGATCAGTGGAGAAAAAGTACATGAGAAACTCATGGGACAAAAAGCTGACAAATCCCCTGGACCTGATGGCCTACAGACTAGGGTTCTAAAAGCAGAGGTAGTGGATCTTCCAAAATTCCCTAGATTCTGAAATGGTCCCAGCAGATTGGAAGGTACCCCCACTATTCAAGAAAGGAGGGAAGAGAGAAAACAGGGAACTACAGACTAGTTAGCCGGAGACCAGTTGTCGGGAAGATGCTGGAATCCATTATTAAGGAAGTAGCAACAGGGCACTAAGAAAATTATACTAGGATTAGGCATTGTAAAAATGGTTTTATGAAAGGGAAATAGTGTTTGACAAATTTATTAGAGTTTTGCAGATGTAACAGCAGGGAAGGTGAAGGGCAACCAGTGGATGTAGTATATTTGGATTTCCAAAAGGCATTCATTAAGATACCATATAAAAGTTTTTTACTCAAGATAAGGGCTCATGGGGTTGGAGGTAATGTATTAGCCTCAATAGAGGATTGGTTAACGGACAGAAAACAAAGTATAAATAAACGGGTCATTTTCAGGTTGGTAGGCCATAACTAGTGGGGTGCTGCAAGGATCAGTGCCTGGGCCTCAGCTAGTTACAATTATATTAATGACTTGGATGAAGGGACCCAGTGTAATGCATCCAAGTTTGCTGATGATACAAAGCTAGGTGGGAAAGTAAGTTATGAGGAGGACATCGCCTGACAAGGGTTATAGACACGCTAATTGAGTGGGCAAGGTGACAGATGGGAGTATAATGTGGGAAATGCAAGGTTATTCACTTTGGTAGGAAGAAGAAAATGCCATTTTTTTTTAAAAAAAGGGTGAGAAACTATTAAATGCTGGTGTTCAGAGAGTTGGGTGTCCTACATAGGATATACGGCACGGAAACAGGCCATGCCATCGTTTATGTCCCACTCGAACCTCCTCCCATCTTTCCTCATCTGAATGGATCAGCATAACCCTCTATTCCTTTCTCTCTCATATGTTGGTCTTGCCTCCCCTTAAATGCATCTATACTATTTGCTTGAACCACTCCCTGTGGTAGCAAGTTCCACATTCTTACCACTCTCTGGGTAAGGAAGTTTCTTCTGAATCCCCTAGTGGATTTCTTGGTGACTATCTTATATTGATAGCCTCTAGTTATGCTCTTCCCCACAAGTAGAAACATTTTCTCTGTATCCACTTTTCATAATTTTAAAGACTTCAACTAGGTCACCCCTCAGCTTTCTTTTTCCAAGAGAAAAAAAAGAGACCCAGCCTGTTCATCCTTTCCAGATATGTAGACCTTCGCATTTCTGGGTATCCGAACAGAACTGTACGCAATACTCCAAGTGTGGTCTAACCAAGGTTCGATACAGGTTTAGCATAACTTCCCTACTTTTCAATTCTATACCTAAGAAATAAATCCTAGTGCTCGTTTTTTTTATGGCCTTGCTAACCGGAGTTGCAACTTTCAGTGATTTACATATTTGTACTCAGAGATCCCTTTGTTCCTCTACCCCACCTCGACTCGGACCCTCCAAGTAATAAGTGACCTCCTTATTCTTCCTACCAAAAGACCTCACATTTGTGTGTTGATCTTAATTTGCCAGTTTTATGCCCATTCGACAAGTTTATTAATGTCCTCCTGTAATTTGTTGCCATCCTCCTCAGTATTGACTACCCACCACCACGCCCCCTCCCCCCTCCAATTTGGTGTCACCCATAAACTTAAAAAATGTGTTTTTGATTCTAAAGTCTAAATCGTTAATATAAATTGTGAACAACAATTGATCCTCCCAGCATTGATCCTTGTGGAACACCACTACCCACCTTCTGCCACTGTGAATAGCTACCTTTTACCCCTACTCTCTGCTTTCTGTCTTGAAGCCAGCTAGCTATGCATTCTGCTACTTGTTCTCCAACCTTGTTCATCGGTCTATTATGGGGTACCTTATCGAAGGCCTTTTGAAAATCTAGATAAATTACATCTACTGCATTACTATTGTCTACTCTCTCTACTACCTCTTGAAAAAATGCTATGTACAAGCTACAACACTGGCATCTACCCGATAATGTGGAAAACTGCCCAGGTAAGTCCTGTCCACAAAAAGCTGGACAAATCCAATCCAGCCAATGATCGACCCATTGTACTCCTAGTACAAGAAACAGAGAGTTAGCATGCAGGTACAGCAAGCAATTACGAAGGCAAATGGCATGTTAGCCTTTATTGCAAGGGAGTTGCAGTACAAGAGAAAGGAAGTCTTGCTACAATTGCCACTCCAGCCAATCACCGACCCATCAGTCTACTCTCAATCATCAGCAAATTGATGGAAGATGTTGTCGACAGTACTATCAAGTGGCAATTGCTCACCAATAACCTGCTCACCGATGTTCAGTTTGGGTTCTGCCAGGACCACTCGGTTCCAGATCTCATTACAGCCTTGATCCAAACATGGACAAAAGAATTGAATTCCAGAGGTAAGGTGAGAGAGACTGCCCTTGACAGTAAGGCAGCATTTGACAGAGTGTGACATCAAGGAGCCCTAACAAAATTTAAGTCAATGGGAATCAGGGGGGAAACCCTCTGCTAGCTGGAATCATAACTAGCGCAAAGGAAGATGGCTGTGATTGTTGGAGGTCAACCATCTCAGCTCTAGGACATCGCTGCAGGAGTTCCTCAGGGCAATGTCCTAGGCCCAACCATCTTCAGCTGCTTCATCAATGACCTTCCTTCTATCATAAGGTCAGAAGTGGGGATGTTCACTAATGATTGCAGTGTTCAATTCCACCCCCAACTCCTCAGATAATGAAGCAGTCCATGCCCGCATTCAGCAAGACCTGGATGCCATTCAGGCTTGGGCTGATAAGTGGCAAGTAACATTCGCACCACACAAATGGCAGACAATGACTATCTCCAACAAGAGAGAGTGTCTAACCACTGGCCCTTGACATTCAACAGCATTACCATCACCGAATCCCCCACCATCAACATCGTGGGGGTCGCCATTGACCAGAGGCCTAACTGGACCAGCTACATAAATACAGTGGCAACAAGAGCAGGTCAGAGGCTGGGTATTCGGCGACAAGTGTCTCACCTCCTGACTCCCCAAAATCCTTCCACCATCTACAAGGCACAAGTCAGGAGTGTGATAGAATACTTGCCACTTGCCTGGATGATTGCAGCTCCAACAACACTCAAGAGGCTCAAAATTATCCACGACAAAGCAGCCAGTTTGATTGGCACCTTTTCCACCCTCCAACACTAGTGCACTGTGGCTGCAATGTGTACCATCTACAAGATGCACTGCAACATCTCGCCAAGATTTCTTAGTCAGCAGCTCCCAAACCCTTGACCTCTACACCAAGAAGGACAAGGACAGCAGGCACATGAGAACACCTCACCTGCAAGTTCCCCTCCAAGTCACCCACCATCCCGACTTGGAAATATATCGCCGTTCCTTCATAGTCGCAAAATGTCTCCCTCCCTAACAGTACTATGAGAGTACCTTCATCATACAGACTGCAGTGGTTCAATGCGGCGGCTCACCACCACCTTCTCAAGGGCAATTAAGGATGAACAATAAATGTTGGCTTTGCCTGCGACATGCACATCCCAGGAACGAGTATAACTTTTTTTTAAAAACGAAGGTTGTCCTATGAGAGATTGAGCCCAATACAAAAGCAAAATACTGCGGATGCTGAAATCTGGAACAACAACAGAAAATGCTGGAAATCTCAGCAGGTCAAGCAGCATCTGTGGAGAGGAATGAGAGTTAACATTTTGTCAGAACTGGAGTGTGTTTGAAAAGAACAGATTCTTAGCAAGCACTGAAAGGGGGAAAGGAAGAACAAAATGGAAAGTCTGTGATAGGTTGGAAGACGAGAGAGATTAGAGACACAAAAGGGATGATGGCCCAAATCGAGCCTATACTCTCTGGAGTTCAGGTGATCTCACTGAAAAATATAAAACTCTGAGGCAGATTGACAGGGTAGATGCTGAGCGATTGTTTCCCCTGGCTGAAGAATCTAGAACTAGGGAGCATCGTCCCAGGATAAGGGGTCGGCCTTTTAAAACTGAGATGGAGGAATTTCTTCTTTCAGAGGGCTGTGGATGTTGTGTATCTGTAAAGCATGCACTCCCATGTTCCGCCACCAGGGAGCTCATCCCCTGAAGTCCCAAAGGATCCCAGCATCCCTTGGGAGCACTGTATTTAAGCCAGACCCCTAAGGCCTGTTCCTCACTCTGGAGTGTCTTATTAAAGACTGAGGTCACTGTTACTTTAACCTCCCTGTGTTAGAAACACAATAACTGGCGACGAGAATACGAATCCAACGCAAAGATGCAGCAAACTGTGGGCATCCTGGAGAAGTTCTCGAAGGGTGAGGAATGCGAAGCCTATGTTGAACAGCTAGACCAGTACTTCGGAGCCAACGAGCTGGACGGAGAAGGAAGCACTGCAAAAAGGAGAGCGGTCCTCCTCACAGTCTGCGGGGCACCGACCTACAGCCTCATGAAGAATCTTCTGGCTCCGGTGAAACCCACAGATAAGTCATATGAGGTGCTGTATACACTGGTTCGGGAGCATCTTAACCAGAGGGAGAGCTTGCTGATGGCGAGGTATCGGTTCTACACATGCCAGCAATCTGAAGGTCAGGAAGTGGAGAGCTATGTCGCCAAGCTAAGGCAACTTGCAGGACAATGTGAGTTTGATGGCTACCTGGAGCAAATGCTCAGACTTTTTTGTACTGGGCATTGGCCACGAGACCATCCTACGAAAACCTTTGACTGTAGAGACACTGACCCTCAGTAAGGCCATTGCAATAGTACAGGCGTTTATGTCCACCAATGATATCAAACAAATCTCTCAGCACACAAGTGCTAGCAATGTTCATAAATTAACTGGAACTGTGTTTGTGAGCAGAAATGTACAGGGCAGAACCCACGAGTCTGCAATTGCCAGCAGGCCTCAGGTGACCCAGATGACTCAGAGTCCCCAACAAAAGATGAATGCAAGGTAATTCACACCTTGTTGGCGTTGTGGAGGCTTCCATTCAGCCTATTCATGCCGCTTCAAAGGGTATGTTTGCAAGAGCTGTTGAACAATGGGGCACCTCCAATGAGCTTGCAAACGAGCTGCATGCTCTGCAAAACCTGCTAACCACCACGTGGCAGAGGAAGATCGATCCATGGTGGATCAAAGCAATTTCGAGCCTCAGAGAGGAGGCAGATGCTGAAGTACACGGGGCACACACATTTTCGACGAAATGTCCACCTATAATGCTAAACGTAAAATTGAATGGCTTACCCGTAGCCATGGAACTGGACACCGGCGCTAGCCAATCCATCATGAATAAAAAGATGTTTGAGAGACTGTGGTGCAACAAGGCATTCAGACCAGCCCTGAGCCCCATCCACACGAAACTGAGAATGTACACCAAAGAGCTCATCACTGTCCTGGGCAGCGCCATGGTCAAGGTCAGCTACGAGGGCACGGTGCACAAACTGTCACCCTGGATTGTCCCGGGCGATGGTCCCACACTGCTTGGAAGGAGCTAGCTGGGCAAAATCCGCTGGAACTGGGATGACATTCGAGCACTATCACATGTCGATGAGGCCTCATGTACCCAGGTTCTTAACAAATTTTCTTCCTTTTTTGAGCCAGGCATTGGAAACTTTTCCGGGGCGAAGGTGCGGATCCACTCGGTCCCAGAGGCATGACCCATTCACCACAAGGCGCGAGCGGTACCTCACATGATGAGGGAGTGAGTGGAAATCGAGCTGGACAGGCTGCAATGTGAGGGCATAATCTCCCCAGTGGAATTCAGCGAGTGGGCCAGCCCGATTGTTCCAGTACTCAAAAGTGATGGCACGGTCAGGATTTGCAGCGATTATAAAGTAATTATTAATCATTTCTCACTACAGGACCAATACCCGCTACCTAAGGCAGACGACCTATTTGCGACGCGGAAGGAGGCAAGACGTTCACCAAGCTCGACTTGACTTCGGCCTACATGACGCAGGAGTTGGAGGAGTCTTCGAAGGGCCTCACCTGCATCAACACACACAAGGGACCGTTCATCTACAACAGATGCCCGCGTTTGGAATTCGGTCGGCTGCAGCGATCTTCCAGAGAAACATGGAGAGCCTCCTCAAGTCGGTACCACACACGGTGGTCTTTCAGGACAACATATTAGTCACGGGTCGGGACACCGCCGAGCACCTACAAAACCTGGAGGAGGTTCTCCAGCGACTGGATCGCGTAGGGCTGCTGCTGAAGAGATCGAAATGAGTCTTCATGGCAACAGAAGTGGAGTTTTTGAGGAGAAAGATCGCGGCGGACGGCATTCGGCCCACAGACGCCAAGACAGAGGCTATCAGGAACGCGCCCAGGCCACACAATGTCAAGGAGCTGCGGTCGTTCCTGGGACTCGACTATTTTGGTAACTTCCTACCGGGGTTAAGCACCCTTTTAGAGCCCCCACATGTGTTATTGCGTAAAGGTGAGAACTGGGTATGGGGGAAAAAAAATCAAGCAATTGCTTTTGAGAAAGCCAGAAACATCTTATGTTCCAACAAGCTGCTTGTATTGTATAACCAGTGTAAAAGACTTGTGCTAGCATGTGATGCGTCGTCATACGGAGTCGGGTGTGTATTACAACAAGCTAACGTTGCGGGGAAGTTGCAACCTGTCGCCTAATGCTTCCAGGAGCTTGTTTTAGGCCGAGAGGGCCTACAGCATTGAGAAAGAGGCATTAGCGTGTGTGTTCGGGGTAAAGAAAATGCATCAGTGCCTGTTTTCCCTCAAATTTGAGCTGGAAACCGATCACAAGCCCCTCGCATCCGTGTTCGCTGAAAACAAGGGGATAAATACTAATGCCTCAGCCCGTATACAAAGGTGGGCACTTGCGTATAACAATACCATCCGCCACAGGCCAAGCACCGAGAACTGTGCGGATGCTCAGTCGGCTACCATTGCCCACCATGGGGGTGGAAATGGCGCAGCTGCAAACTTGTTGATGGTGGTGCAGCCCGCAGACTTGTTGATGATCATGGAAGAGTTTGAAAATGATAAATCACCTATCACGGTCCTCCAGATTAGGACTTGGACCAGCCAAGATCCTCTGCTGCCCCTAGTAAAAAAAAACTCTGTACTGCATGGGTGCTGGGCCAGCATCCCCGTTGAAATGCAAGACCAATCAAGCCGTTCTAGCGGCAAAAGGACAAGCTGTCCATTCAGGCAGACTGCCTGTTATGGGATAACCGCATAGTGCTACCAAAAAAGGGCAGGGAGACATTCATCTCAGATCTCCACAGCACACACCCGGGTATAGTAATGATGAAAGCGATAGCCAGATCCCACGTGTGGTGGACCGATATTGTCATTGATTTAGAATCCTGTGTACGGCAATGCAGCATATGTGCTCAGTTGAGCAACTCGCCCAGAGAGGCACCACTAAGTTTGTGGTCCTGGCCCTCCAGACCATGGTCGAGGATCCAAGTCGACTATGCGGGCCCGTTTCTCAGTAAAATGTTCCTGGTGGTGGTGGATGATTTTTCAAAATGGATTGAATGTGAAATAATGTCGGGAAGCACCACCACCGCCACCATTGAAAGCCTGAGGACCATGTTTGTTACCCACGGCCTGCCTGACATACGGGTCAGTGACAACGGGCCATGTTTCACCAGTGCCGAATTTAAAAGAATTCATGACCTGCAATGGGATCAAACATATCACCTTGGCCTCGTTTAAACCAGCCGCCAATGGTCAGGCAGAGCGGGCAGTACAAACAATCAAACAGAGCCTTAAACGAGTCACAGAAGGCTCACTCCAAACCCACTTGTCCCAAGTACTGCTCAGCTACCGCACGAGACCCCACTCGCTCACAGGGGTGCCCCCGGCTGAGCTACTCATAAAAAGGACACTTAAAACCAGACTCTCGCTGGTTCACCCCAACCTGCATGATCAGGTAGAGAGCAGGCGGCAGCAACAAAATGTAAACGATAGTCGCGCCACTGTGTCACAGGAAATTGATCTGAATGACCCTGTGTATGTGCTAAACTATGGACATGGTCCCAAGTGGATCGCGGGCACGGTGATAGCTAAAGAAGGGAATAGGGTGTTTGTAATCAAACTAGACAATGGACAAATTTGCAGAAAGCACCTGGACCAAACGAGGCTGCAGTTCACAGACTGCCCAGCGGAAGCATGCTGGGCCCATAACCCAGAGGTCGATGGATCGAAACCATCTTCTGCTAACGGCAATCTTTAATGTGGGTGCAACCAACACTTACACTGCAACTAATCCCAGCCTTGACAAGAGTTCACAGACTGCCCTGAACAACCCACAGCAGACACCATCTTTTTCGAGCCCACAACAGACACCCAAAGGATCAACGATACCATGCCTAACCAGGAAATCGAACCCATCACTCCCAACAGCCCAGCAAGGCCAGGCTCACCTAGCAGCCCTGCAGGGCCAACAACACGCCAGCCCAGCGAGGGCACAGCCAACACACCAGAACAGACATCTGTACCGAGGCAGGCCACCAGGGAAAGAAAGGCTCCCGACCTCCTCACCTTGTAAATAGTTTTCACTTTGACTTTGGGGGGGGAGGGGGGAGTGGGAGTGATGTTGTGCATCTGTAAAGCATGCACTCCCATGTTCCGCCACCAGGGAGCGCATCCCCTGATGTCCCAAGGGATCCCAGCATCCCTTGGGAGCACTGTATATAAGTCGGCCCCCAAGGCCTGTTCCTCACTCTGGAGTGTCTTAATAAAGACTGAGGTCACTGTTATTTTAACCTCCCTGTGTGCAGCCTCAGCTGTGTTAGGAACACTAGTGAATCTTTGGAATTCTCTGCCCCAAAGGCATTGAGAATATTCAAGGCTGAGATAGATAGATTGTTGAACTCTAGGAGAATTGGGCAAGAAAATGTTGAGGCCAAAAATCAGCCATGATCTTATTGAATGGCAGAGTATGTTCTTCTTTTGTTTCGTTCTTAGGTTCTTACAGCCACTGCCATCAGCAGTGCTGAGTTTATTTCTGTCTTATTTCCATATTGCTTATGTGTTTCTTTAAATGTGATTGCCTAATGACATCTGGGACATTTGTTTGGATACTGAGTTTGCAAGGTGTGGGGCTGCTAATACACAATTAAGGTTAAGGCTCTCGGGATCAAAATTATTTTTCAGTTTTTCCATGCCTTGCCAACAGCTTTCAGGAGATCATCACTACTCAGTCAAGAACAAAATGATATAAAAAAAATGTTAGAGTTCTCCTGTTTGACAGGATTAAACACTTGCTGCCCAGTGTATACATGAAGTCATAAAAGCTCAAAGTCCAATGTTCAATCTCTGGTCTGCACAGAGTTATCTAATCTCAGCCTAGAGTAGGTTATGGGGTAGTAATTGGCAGCGTTACATTTGTCCTACATTTTGTGGACAGAGCATTCCGGGCCAATTTTTCATATCGTTGGTAGATTCCAGTGTAGTAGCTAAGCTGTTCCAGTATAGCTAGGGGCTTGGCTCCCTTTTGGACACAGGACTTCAGTACTACAGCCAGGATGTTGGCAGGGCCCATAACCTTCGCTGTGTCCAATGCACTGAGCTGTTTCTTGATGTCACATGGAATGAATCGAATTGCCTGAAGACTGGCATCTGTGATGGTGGGGACCCCAGGAGGAGGCCAAGATGATCATCCACTCAGCACTTTTGGCTCAAGATGCATATGCTTCAGCCGAGTGCTGGCCTTGGCCATCATTGAGGATCATCCTCCAGTCAGTTGCTTAACTGTCCATCAACATTCACAATTGGATGTGGCGGGATCGCAGAGCTTGCACCTGATCAGTTCATTGTGGGTTCACTTAGCTCTGTCTGTAGCATGCTGATTTGAATGCTTATAGTGCTGTGTTACAGCTTCACCAGGTTGGTACCTCAGAGAGCAAAATGTTCCTGTGGAGGATAGTTCAGCCATTACAAGAATACACTGATTATAGCATCTGAAGATCAGAGATCAGTATGTAGTCCTGGGAGCAGCTTGCTACAGGCAGAGTGCCACTGCCTACTTTCTGCCATTATGAAATGTGAAGGTTGAAGGTACAGGACAAAAATAAAAGACAAAATGTCAACCAGATTATGACAAACTAAGTTAAGCTGTAGGAAGTGTGGTTGCATCATCATCTTATAATATTGGACTTATAATGAGGAGCTCATGAGAAGACAAACTACCACAATACTCTGGCTATGACCCAATCAAGCTGTCATTTATCCAACTAACAACTGAGATAGATGCCTGAAATATTAGAGGGTGCAAGAGAAAAAAAACATTTAGGCTAGATGAAAGCATCTTCCACATATCAAGATCACATACCAAGATCCCACCTACATTTGTAATCTTTTGGGATTTTTTGTGACAGTTGCTACGTCCATCTGTAATTATTCATGTTTTTGTTGCCTCTAGTTTTTAAAGAAAATCTGGCAACCCAATGCAGAAGAGTTGTTTTAAACAATGCAGCAAAGTCATAAAACTGGGCATCAACTGAGTGATGGTCAAAAAACAAATTCTAACTTCTCTAGAATTTTCCTCCGTTACCTGATTTATACCAACAATAGGCTATGTAAAGTTATACCTTGACAAAGAGTGAAGGTGATGTAATCTAAATATCTATAAGACTAATATATTCTGGTTGATATGCAACACTTTCTTGCCCACTACCATAACAGCCGTTATGTGAATGTCAACTGGAAAAATAATTGACTTAAAATAGGCTAAGAAGACTGCAATTATACCTGGAGTATGACACTACACAACGTGGGACTAAAAACTAGGAATAATGGATTGATTTGGGCAAGTAATAACTAAAACTGGTAGTAATTAAACATTCAGAATGTGTATAATCTTGTTGCAATACTCACCATTCTCTTTGCGTAACCGAGAAATGAATTTCTTGGGAGGAATCACACCGACCTTTTTCTTCTGGGTGGCAATGCTATGGAAGAGGTCAGCTAGACACGTCAGCAGGTTTTCCTTCTTCTTCTGTTGTGCCTTGTATGCAAGCACATTCTCTCGAAATGGTCGGCAGAAGTAGAGAGCTTGCAGTACAGAGTTACAATAGCAGGTGTTCCCAAACTACCAGAGTAAAAGACACGTGGCATTTAGATCATACATTAATACCATTCCAAACCAACAATATTCCTTGACATATTTATATTTCAGTCAACCACAAGTTAGGAATATTTGCTTAAAAGGTGATCAAGAGTCTCACAAATTTTCAGCAAGTCACAAGTATATTTCATAACATACAATAGGTAAAACTGTACACTTTCATTATGACATGCATTGCTTTGAAGTCACAGTTGACAAATTGTACAGTACAAAACTAGGTGGTTATGCTTGAAAACAAGATTCTTTTTTAAACAAAAGATCAAAAGTAACCAGTTCCATACACCATCAGCTATTACGCTGTATAATATCACTCAGCAATTTAATCTAGACAATTTGACATACAAATAAGATCTTGCAATTCAAATGATCAAATCTACAAAAGAATCAGAAGAAAAACTTACCTACTACTTTTTCAGGATAAGACACTTGCAAATTGATTTTGGCTATATTTAGCAGTTCTGACCTGGGCAACATTTTATGCTTAAACCAACAAATCTACAGGAGTAAAAAAAGCAAAATGCTGGAAATCTGAAAATAAACAGAAAATAATTCTGCTTTTGTCATCTTCAGCTCTTCTAAACCCATCCTTTGTTTATTTTATTGTCCCATTAAAATCTCCTTTTGCTTTGCACAATCATCTCTTTTGTCATTTAATTTCTCCTGGGTTCCATCCTATCACAAACCTTCCCTTTTGTTTTTTCCTCTCCCACCCACCTCCGTCCACACCCTCCTTTCCCTGCCCCTGCACTTGCTTAAAATCTGCTAGATCTCTAACTGTTTCCAGTACTAACAAAGGGTCATCGACCTAAAACATTAACTGTTTCTCTCTCCACAGATGCTGCCTGACCTACTGAGTATTTCCAACATTTTGTATTTTAATCTGCAGGAGTAGATGGAAAGTGGTCTGGTACTTGGAATTCTAGGCTTCATTCAGGCAAGAGCCGAATCTGGAATCAACTTTATTACCAAACTACTCTGGTCTAATAGAGCCAGCATGCTACAACAATATATAGACTCATGCATGCTAAATATCCATTGGTTAAATGCTTGTGTTTTATATGATTCTTTAACAGTAGTGTTTCCGCTAGTAATATTGGCGTGATGCGAAGAAAATTGACCGGACCAGCTCAAATGATTGAGGAATTTTAAACGCAATTGAGTTACGCCCAAAACCACTTACAGCGATCTTTTACGCTAGTTTAAAATTCAATTCCTCCTTGATCAGGCAACAACATACTGGCCATGCCCCAAGGTAAAAATTGCAAGATTCCACCAATTGCGCTGGTTTGAGAAGGCTCTTCAAATTATACTCATTTTCTTAGGCGCAGAGGCAAGTTTTTTTTTAATTTTCATCAAAAGATATTTAATTTACTGGGAAATTAACTAGTGTGTACCAATGAAACGATTAAATGGTTCAGAATAGTTTTTTTTTTAAATAGTCATTTCAGTGATTTTAAAATAGAGTTACTCGTAGGTGGAGGACTGAACCCACTTATTAAAAATGCTTATTTTTGATGATAAAACCATTTTCAGCTGGATTAATTAAAATGCACCAGGTTACCACACCAAGGAATACTTTTTAATGGAAAGAGAAAAAAAAAAGGATTATGTTCTATTACACGGTCCGATTGTATTGGTACATTGAAGATTTTACGTTTGATTATGCAAATTAATTTTATTGGAAACCTGTACTGTAACCCAACAATTTCAAGCAGATATTGGTCAAAATTTCCCAACTGTATCCAAAGCAGAAAGTCGATCCCTTGATTTAGCTCAGACTACTGAAGAGAAAAAAAGGTTTATTCACATTTCCAACCATGGAATTACGTAGAAATTTCAAAACGAAAACAGGCCGTGCGGGACAATTAGTATGTGTTGTTATTCCTCCACACGAGCAGTGTTCATAAGTCCATATACTCGCCCTGTTCCAATATCCCTTTATACCCTTTTCTTTCAGCAACCTTTAATCTATTTTTAAAATGTTCACACTCGCCACAGCTACTTCGGCAGCACCTCCCAAACCTGCGACCTCTATTACCTAGAAGGACAAGGCAGCAGGCACATGGGAACACCATCAGCTGCAAGTTCCCCTCCAAATTACATATCATCCTGACTTGGAAATATATCGTTGTTCCTTCATCGTCCTGGGTCAAAATCCTGGAACTCCTTCCCCAACAGCACTGTCATTATCATCATTGTAGGAGTACCTTCACCACACGGACTGCAGCGGTTCAAGAAGGTGGCTCACTACCACCTTCTCAAGAGCAATTAGGGATGGTCACTAAATGCTGGCTTTACCAGCAATGCCCACAGCAGCTCATTTCAGGGTCAAATATGACGCCTAGGTTGCGAATAGTCTGGTTTAGCCTCAGACAGATGCTAGGGAGAGGGATGGAGTCAGTGGCTAGGGAACGCAGTTTGTGGCGGGGACCAAAGACAAAGGCTTCGGTCTCCCCAATATTTAATTGGAGAACATTTCTGCTCATCCAGTACTGGATGTCGGACAAGCAGTCTGACAATTTAGAGACCATAGAGAGGTCGAGAGAAGTGGTGGAGAGGTGGAGATGTGTGTCGTCAGCGTATATGTGGAAAGTGACTCCGTGTTTTCAGATGATATCAGAACAAAGATCAGTGGCCTACGACCAAGATTGTTCGATCTTGAAACAACTGCTTATTTTTAAATTCAACTTAAAAACAACTTTGTATTAGTTTCTTCAGAAGGTGGAATAAACTTACATTGACCAAACCAAAGTAGTGTTCATTGATTGGGAACTGCTCTGGACCGATGTCTTTCTCCAGAGCAGAGGCATTGGTGCCCTGCAACAAAAGCACAAGTGTTCGTGAGAATACAGCAATAAGTACAGCAAGCTAGATGCTGAGTTTAGGACAACCTGCTGCAAGATTGCAAAACCAACCATCAGCAGAAATTCAGCACAATATTACATTTTTTTTTAAATTAATGCAGATATTCTCTTGATCCTGCATAAAATTTCATTAGCAGTGATTTTGCTCGTGAAATGTGAATATGAGAAGGACCATGCCATTTGATATTGCATTTGTATTGTCAAACAGACAAACTCCATTTGACAATTATTGATTAAATAGGGTACCCTGGTTAATGATTCAGATACGTGGCAGTGTAAGAAAAATCTACATTTATATAATGCTAAGTATTAGGTGATCCAAGATGTTCCGCAGTTGGGCAGCAGACTGAAGCAGGAGAGGAAGGTGAACAAAATATTTTGATCCCTGGAGTGCAGGGGAAATGAGGGAGGGGAACATGTGGCATGATACACATGGTTTTTGGAGTGCGGGGGGGGGGGGGCGCATGTGGCACAATTCAAAATGACGGAGTTGAGGAGGAGAGTTCCAGAGGGCCCAAGTTTCCACATGATTTGCGCCTGATTTTTTAGGAGCAACTGGTGGAGAACGGACTATCTTAGAAATCGCAATTCTCCACATTTTTTTTTCTGCAGTTCTAGTCAGGTAGAACAGTTCTACTTTGGAACAGAATTTTTTCTTCAAAAGGGGGCGTGTCCGGCCACTGACGCCTGATTTGAAAGTTTCCACAGTGAAAACGTACTCCAAACTAAAGTAGAATGGAGCAAGTGAAGATTTTTGTAGAACTGAAAAAACCTGTTCTACACATTAAAAAATCAGGCGCAGGTTACAAATTAGGCGTCCAGAACGAGGTGGGGGGGGGGAGGGGGGGGGAAGGGAAGTCATTAAATTCTATAATAAATCCTTATTTATACTTATACAAATAAATCCAACCTGAATAAACATTTATAAGCAAAGAAAAGATTAAATAAACCATCTTCCTACCTGTGTGAAAGTGCTTCAGGCAGGCCTTTCGGGACCGAAGGCTGAACGGACCGGCCTGAGACTTCGGGCAGGGCCCGTCCCCAGCACCAGATTTACAGGTAGGTGGCGTTGGGTTGGGTCGAGGAGGTTCGGTTCGAGGGGGGGGGGGAGAAAGAGAGAGAGAGAGAGAGAGAGAGAGAGAGAGAGAGAAAGAGAGAGAGAGAGAGAGAGAGAGAGAGGGAAGGAGGGAAGGAAAGGAAGGAAGGAGAGGAGGTCAGGTCGGATCCAGTCCGGGAGCGGGAGTCGGGTCGGGTCCAGTGGGGGGGGGGGGGGGGGGGGGGGTCGGGTTGGGTCCAGTCGGGGGGGCGGGGAGCGGGAACAGGAGCGCGGGTCGGGGAGCGGGAGCGGGAACAGGAGCTCGGGTCGGGTCCAGTCGGGAGGGGGGAGCGGGTGTCGGGTCTGGTTGGGGGTTGGGGGGGGGGGGGGGGGGAAGCAGGAGCTGGCCGTGGGAGGAGCCTTATTCACGTAGCCGCAGTGAGGCCATTCGGCCAGGGCTAGGGGCTGCGTGCTTCGGGCCCCTCCCACACAGTTCGACGCCTGGAGCTACTGCACTTGCGTGCCCACTGTAGCACGCATGTGCAGAGGTCCCGGCACTGTTTTCAGCGCAGGGACCTGGCTCCGCCCCCCCCACAGCTCGTGCTGGCTGCGCCTTGGGCCAGAGGACCTGCAGGGAGGTGGAGAATACCGAGGTTTTTTTTAGGTGCACTTTGTGGCGTGAAAAACTGGCGTCCAGGTCAGGACTGCGCCGTTCTAGGCGCGTGTGGAAACTTGGGCCCAATGTGTGGGGCACAATGGCGTAAGATTCTGCCACCGATAGTGCAGAGGGAAGAAACACACAGACCACCAGATTTGCAAGCGCAGAGGTGTAGGCAGAGACACAAGGCTGGAGGAGGGTGCAGTGGTAGGATGGGAGAAGCTGTGGAGGCATTTAAACACAAGAATGACAATTTTGAAATTGGCACACAGAGGAACGGGGAATCAATGGAGGTCAGTATGGATCAGAGTGATAGGCTATTGGGTTAGAAGGTGGGGGTGGAGTTCTCGATAAGTTGGAGTTTATAGAAGATGGCGCTCAGCAGACGAGCTTGAATATCGGAAAGATCGAGTCTAGAAGTAAAGGTGTCGATGAAGATTTCAGCAGCAATATGGGTGAGGCAGGGCAGAGGAGGGCAATGTTTTAGAGGTGAAAGTGGGCAGCCTTAGTCATGCACGAGTTTTGGCGCCTTAACTCAGTGTCGAGCAGGACATTGAGGCTGCATAGACAATAGCATCAATGAGCACCTGGGAAGCGGGTCACAATCAATAGTTAAGGTAGGGAATTTCTGGATAGTTTCAATCTGCTCATTTTCTAGCTGCTAAAGATTCTGGCACATCCACAACATGATGTTAAAGAAAGCAAGAACTTACATTATTATAGGGCCTTTTGCAACCTCAGAATGTCCCAAAATGTTTTACAGCTAATGAAATACTTTTGAAGTTTCACTATTATAATGTAAGAAAGCCGTCAGCCAAGTTCCCTGCAGCAGGTTCCAATAAACAGCAATGAGATAATCACTATTTTAATGATGTTGGTGGAGGGATAAATATTGGTCAGCACACTGGAGAGAACTCCCCAGTTCTTCAAAGTTTCATGGGATCTTTTACGTCCACCCGAGAGGAAACTCGGGGCCTCTGTTTAACATCTCATCAAAAGATGGCACCTCTGACAGTGCAGTACTCCCTCAGTACTGCACTGGAGTGCCAGCCTAGATTTTGTGCTCAATTCTCTGGAATGGGACTTGAACCCATAAACCTTCTGACTCTGAGGCACTCCTGTTACCACTGAGCCACAACTGACACAGCTATTGGATAAACAGCAAGACAGTCATAGAATAAAAAGTAAAGCTGAGCGTCATCAGCATACATATGACTGGTTACCTCCTGCTTAAGGATAATGTTGCTGAGGAGTAAATATATAAGAGGAGAACAAGGATAAAACTGATGCAATAGGTTGCTGAAACCTGGCTGGATAACAGTGATAAATCAGACATGCAGCTAAACGGTTACACAGGATTCTGAAAAAATTGGTTGGATCACAAAGTGGGACATGCAGCTTTATTTGTAAAAAAACAGGATATAATTACAATAAAGAGACTAGCTGAATTCATTGAGTGCAGCCAAGAATGGGCTTGCCTCAAGGTTCAAACTTGGCATACGTTATGAGCATCCAAGGCAACAAATATAGTAAGATAGAGAACTTTGCAAACAAATTAGATGAGTAGAAGAGTGTACATTAAGTGATACAGCCAAGTGGAGAGTGATGCAAAATTGAATTAGTTGTCAACAGTGTTTTTGATGTTTTCTTATTTCAACATCAGAGACAGTACTGGAGAGGGCAACTTATTAGTACTTAATAGTGATCCAATGATGATATACAACTTCTACTCAACAGCTATCATTGCATTGTTAGATTTCAATTGCTTAGATAACTTAATGCTGCTGATAATCTAATATTAGCCTCTGATTTCAGGAAGGCTAAATTTTCACTTGTGGGGCAAAATTTGAGGAGGTACATTGCCATAGACTATTGGTTAAGAATAATTGTGATACAACAAAACACATGATTAATATTGGATTGCAGATATATTAGGGCATGTTGGTAGTTAGTTGTGATTACACATGCCCATGGGCTACCGCAGTTTCTTGGAGCTTCCTTGATTGCCTTTAAGAGTCAGAGGAATTTCCCAATGTTTTCCAGAATTACCTACAAGTTTTTGCCTCTCAGGAGATAGCATGGTTAGGGATGTGTATACAATGCAAGATGTTGTACCAATGATTGGATGTAACGGGTTTGACGTACATAATGTTCTTTTCTCTTATAAGAACATAAGAATTAGGAACAGGAGTTGGCCATCTAGCCCCTCGAGCCTGCTCCGCCATTCAACAAGATCATGGCTGATCTGGCCGTGGACTCAGCTCCACTTACCCGCCCGCTCCCCATAACCCTTAATTCCCTTATTGTTTTGGGATGTTCATGTATTGAGCCTTGGGGCTTACCAGAGATGACCATATTGGGCACAAGAGGTGACCCATTTTAGGAAATGTACTGGCTACATGGGATAAGTAGGACTGGATGCAGTTTTACAGAAGTGGGTGAGAGGAAAGTATGATATGGTTGAAGATGTTGAGGCGCCCAAATATATCTTTATTTTTGATTATGGAGATCCTCCATGAAGGGCGCAGAATTCAAAGATCGAAAAGCCAGAGGTGGGGAACTAAGGTGTTAAAGTGGCATTTCATCCATGGGATCTGTATTCAAATTCAGTCCAAACTGATGAAATGAAAGTCTCCTCTTTATGCTTGCTTTAAAAGTTCTATGTAAAGTGAGTTTGGACAGGCTCAATCAAATTCCTCCTGGGCATAAGGCAACAGCACAAACTGTTCCTAACTAGCAATGTCACTCAGACCAATGATCGTTTGTGTGTAAACAGAGAAAAAAAATGCAGCAAAGGGTGCTCTTGAGGTTGGTACAATGTAAACGGAGCTTTTCCCTATGTCTCGTGCTATACCGGACCTGGGAGTGCTCGTTGCCAACACTGGGTGCCTGAAATGGAAAATATTCCATTTTGGATTATTAAACATCCTTCACTGTGAAAAGGGGGAAAACAACTGGAGGTAAGCTTGAAATTAACTTATTCTGCTCCTGCCACCATCTAATTATGCAAGTAAAAAAATATTTTTAAAAAATCATACATATTCACAGGCTATCAAGCTGTCCAACAAAGCCAAAATACAAGAGTTTCATTCAACTCGGGTTCTATGGTGTATATTTAATCTGGATTAAGTCACCAACTCATGGGGTTCGTCCGTGGGGCGCTTACACATCATAGACCAAGATCAAAATAATGGCTGTCACGGCTGTTATTTTGACATTCTCTATGTAAAAATTACTAAATTTCTTAAGAGTTAGCAAACCTTGATTTGTTTGTGCAGCCACACACTCACATTCCACTGCCCATGTTGAATCCTTGATGCCACAAGGTTAACCTAGTATCACTGATCACTAGTTTGACTATCTTCAACCTGAAATTTGCAAATACCTTTCCACTGGAAAACTGTTCAACAAAGCATAATTGTATAAAGTCTGCAGAGAGATTATTTTGATACTAAACAATCTTCCTCTTTACCCTGCCCCACCTCAATTCAGTGACATATTTTAATCCGGTCCAGTGCAAGAAAGCTACAAGCTGGGGCACTCCTTTTGCCCGACAATGAAATAGAGAATTGCATCCTCAAAAGGGCTTTCTCCACTGCTTTACTACAGGAATCTCTAATTCTTCATCCACTCATCCCATACCTCTCAAAACTAAGAATAGCTAGCTACTCACAAACATGTTTTGAAGATGATTTCATACTTCACTGAAGGTTTTTACCTACAGTACTGCACAATTCATACCAACTGGCCCTGCACCTGCAACATAACATGAAGGATCATTCTACTGTTGGGAATGCCAGAAAAAAAAATCTTCGTGCTCTTGATTTCGGTGTGTAATCTTATAATTTTGTACAGGTACCTAATCTAATGCCTTTCTTAATGTGAGAACTAGTTAATACTTTCCTTATCTCTGTAAAACATAACTGGCACAGATAGTTTCTGAAAATGTTCTGCACAGCCTCAGAGTAAGCAATCTTTTGTAACCGATAATAGGTCTGCTTCCATCCCAATAGTTTACGCATTACATCATAACATAACTGACTACACTCAATCAGCTCCGCTGGGCGGGTCACATTGTTCGCATGCCTGACACAAGACTCCCAAAGCAAGCGCTCTATTCGGACGTGACGGCGGCGGCGATGATGATGATGAATGAGTCCTTTATAACTGCACAACTTTTTTTAAAAAGGCAAGATTTCAACTGTCCTGCAGTGAACTGAATTCAAACTAAAATTCTGAAAAGTTAACAACGTACCTTAATGAATCCTGTGGATTCTCCTACTCACATTACCATTCTCCTACTTTACAGACTTGTGTCCACTAATAAAATGCAAACATAACTTTGTACGGTAAAGTGTATTAACTTCAAATGCAATGGAAATTACTTGTATGATGACTATTATGAATATGACTAAAGGCATATTCTCACAAGATGAGATCTACATTACTACATTTTTGAGGAAGAGATACACTTAGAGTAGAAGCCCAACTCCCTTTAGTTTCACTTCAATACAGGCTTTATTGGAGTTTATTAAGTAGAGGGTGCAAAGAACATACTTGAAATAGTGGGGAACCAAAGGATCTAATGAGAATGAGGAACTTAAAAGTAAATATTAGTAAAGAAACAGTACTGGAAAAATTAATGGGACTAAAAGCTGACAAATCCCCTGGACCAGATGGATGACATCCTAGGCTTTAAAAAAAAGTGTCAGCAGAGATAGCAGATGCATTGGTTTTGATCTTCCAAAATTCCCTAGATTCTGGAACAGTCCCTGTGGATTAGAAGGTAGAAAATGTAACCCCGCTGTTCAAGAAAAGAGGGAGAGATATAACAGGGTACTATAAGCCAGTTAGCCAGACATCAGTAAGAGAGAAAATTCTAGAACTATTGTGGACATGGTAACAGGGCACTTGAAAAATCACAAGATGATTATACAATCATAGAAATTTACAGCACGGAAGGTGGCCGTTTCGGCCCATTGTGTCCGCGCCGGCCGACCAAGAGTTATCCAGCCTAATCCCACTTTCCAGTTCTTGATCCATAGCCCTGCAGGTTACGGCACTTTAAGTGCACTTCCAAGTATTTTTAAAATGTGGTGCGACTTTCTGCCTCTACCACCCTTTTAGGCAGCGAGTTCCAGACCCCCGCCACCCTCTGGGCGAAGAAATTTCCCCTCATATCTCCTCTAACATTCCCCTCCCCCCCCCACCATTTACTTTAAATCTATGCCCCCTGGTTGTTGACCCTCTGCCAAGGGAAACAGGTCTTTCCTATCCACTCTATCCAGACCACTCAATGTTTTGTCTCCCCTTAGCCTCCTCTATTCCAAAGAAAACAGACCCAGCATCTCCCATCTTTCTTCATAGCTAAAATTCTCCAGTCCAGGCAACATTCTTGTAAATCTCCTCTGCACCCTTTCCAGTGCAATCGTATCTTTCCTGTAATGTGGTGACCAGAACTGCACACAGTGCGCCAGCTGCGGCCTAACCAGTGTTTTATACAATTCAAGCATAATCTCCATGCTCTTGTATTCCATGCCTCGACTTATAAAGGCAAGTATTCCATATACCTTCTTAACCACCTTATCTACCTGGCCCGCTACCTTCAGGGATCTGTGGACCTGCACTCCAAGATCCCTTTGTTCCTCTCCACTTTTCAGTGTCGTACCATTTAATGTCTATTCCCTGGCCTTGTTAGACTTCCCCACCTGACCAGAACATTGAGATCTTCCTGCAGTCAGTCCACAGCTTTCTTCTTCATCAACAACACAGAATATTTTAGTGTGATCTGCAAACTTCTTAATCATACCCCCAACAGCTAAGTCCAAGTCATTGATATATATACCACAAAAAGCAAGGGACCCAGCAATGAGCCCTGCAGAATCCTACTGGATGCAGCCTTCCAGTCACAAAAACACCCATCAACCATTACCCTTTGCTTCCCGCCTCAGAGCCAATTTTGGATCCCACTTTGCCCTGGATCCCATGGACTATTACTTTCGTGACCAGTCTGCCATGTGGGACCTTATCAAAAGCTTTGCAGAAATCCATATACACTGCATCATACGCACTGCCCTCATCAACCCTCCTGGTTACCTTCTTGACAAATTCAATCAAGTTAGTCAGACACAACCTTCCCTTGACAAATCTATGCTGACTGTCCTTGATTAATCCATGTATTTCCAAATGAAAATTTATCCTGTCCCTCAGGAGTTTTTCCAATAGTTTTCCCATCACCGAAGTTAGGCTGACTGGCTTGTAATTACTCGGTCTATCCCTTTCTCCCTTTTTAAACAAAGGTACAACATTAGCAGTCCTCTGGCACCCCACCTGTAACCAGAAAGGATTGGAAAATGATGGTCAGAGCCTCTGCTATTTCCTCTTTTGCTTCTCTTAACAGCTTGGGATACATTTAGAAATATAGAAAACAAGTGCAGGAGCAGAACATTCGGCCCTTCGAGCCTGCACCACCATTCAATATGATCATGGCTGATCATGCAACTTCAGTACCCCACTCCTGCCTTCTCTCCATACCCCCTGATCCCATTAGCCATAAGGGCCACATCTAACTCCCTTTTGAATATATCCAATGAACTGGACTCAACAACTTTCTGTGGTAGAGAATTCCATAGGTTCACAATTCTCTGGGTGAAAAAGTTTCTCCTCATCTCGATTGTAGATGGCTTACCCCTTATCCTTAGACTATGACCGCTGGTTCTGGACTTACCCAACATCGGGAACATTCTTCCTGCATCTAACCTGTCCAATCCCATCAGAATTTTAGATGCTTCTATGAGATCCCCTCTCATTCTTCTAAATTCCAGTGAATATAAGCCTAGTCAATCCAGTCTTTCATATGTCAATCTTGCCATCCCAGGAATCAGTCTGGTGAGCCTTCGCAACAGTCCCTCAATAGCAAGAATGTCCTTCCTCAGATTAGAAGTCCAAAACTGCATACAATACTTAAGGTGTGGTCTCACCAAGGCCCTATACATCTGAAGCAAGACCTCCCTGCTCCTATACTCAAATCATCTTGCTATGAAGGCCAACATGCCATTTGCTTTCTTTGCTGCCTGCTGTACCTGCATGCCTACTTTCAATGAATGATGTACCATGACACCCAGGTCTCGTTGCACCTCTCCTTTTACTAATCTGTCACCATTTAGATAATAATCTGCCTTCCTGTTTTTGCCACCAAAGTGGATAGCCTCTCACTTATCCACATTATACTGCATCTGCCATACATTTGCCCACTCACCTAACCTGTCCAAGTCACCCTTCAGCCTCTTAGCATCCTCCTCACAGCTCATACTGCCACCCAGCTTAGTGTCATCTGCAAACTTTGTCTAAATCATTAATATATATTGTAAATAGCTGAGGTCCCAGCACTGAACCTTGTGGTACCCCACTAGTCACTGCCTGACATTCTGAAAAGGACCCGTTTATTCCCACTCCTTGCTTTCTGTTTGCCAACCAGTTCTCTATCCACATTAATACATTACCCCCAATACCATGTGCCATAATTTTGCACACTAATCTCTTGTGTGGGATGTTGTCAAAAGCCTTTTGAAAGTCCAAATACACCACATCCACTGGTTCTCCCTTATCCACTCTACTAGTTACATCCTCAAAATTCTAGAAGATTTGTCAAGCATGATTTCCCTTTCATAAATCCTGACTTGGACCGATCCTGTCACTGCTTTCCAAATGCGCTGCTATTACATCTTTAATAATTGATTCCAGCATTTCCCCCACTACCAATGTTAGGCTAACCGGTCTATAATTCCCCTTTTTCTCTCTCCCTCCCTCCTTTTTTAAAAAGTGGGGTTACATTAGCTACCTTCCAATCCATAGGAACTAATCCGGAGTCCATGGAATGTTGAAAAATGACCATCAATGCATGTCCTGTTTCGAGGGCCACTTCTTTAAGTACTCTGGGATGCAGTCTATCAGGCCCTGGGGATTTATCAGCCTTCAATCCCATCAATTTCCCCAACACCATTTCTTGACTAATAAAGATTTCCCTCAGTTCCTCCTTCTCGCTAGACCCTCGATCCCCTAGTATTTTCAGGAGGTTATTTGTGTCTTCCTTAGACAGAACCGAAGTATTTGTTCAATTTGTCTGCCATTTCCTTGTTCCCCATTATGAATTCACCTGATTCTGACTGCAAGGGACCTACATTAGTCTTCACTAATCTTTTTCTCTTCACATATCTATAGAAGCTTTTGCAGTCAGTTTTTATGTTCCCTGCAAGCTTACTCTCATACTCTATTTTCCCCCTCCTAATTAAACTCTTAGTCCTCCTCTGCTGAATTCTAAATTTCTCCCAGTCCTCAGGTTTGCTGCTTTTTCTGGCCAATTTATATGCCCCTTTCTTGGATTTAACACTATCCCTAATTTCCCTTGTTAGCCACGGTTGAGCCACCTTCCCCGTATTTTTACACCAGACAGGGATGCACAATTGTTGTAGTTCATCCACGTGATCTTTAAATGTCTGCCATTGCCTATTCACCGTCAACACTAAGTATCATTCGCCAGTCTATCCTATCCAATTCACGTCTCATACTATCAAAGTTACCTTTCACTAAGTTCAGGACCCTAGTCTCTGAATTAACTGCGTCACTCTCCATCTTGAAGAATTCTACCATATTATTGTCACTCTTCCCCAAGGGGCCTCGCACAATTTCATCCGGGCCTCGGGATTTATCCACTTTCAAAGCTGCTAAGCCCCTCAATACTTCCTCTCACTATATTTATCTTGTCTAATATTTTACACTCCTCCTCCCTTATTGCAAAATCTGCATCGCCCCTTTTTTGTGAAAACAGATGCAAAGTATTCATTAAGAATCCTAACCACATCTTCTGCCTCCACACATAGATTTCCTTTATGGTCTCCAATAGGCTCCACTCTTTGTCTAGTTATAGAAACATAGAAATTTACAGCGCAGAAGGAGGCCATTTTGGCCGATCGTGTCCGCGCCGGCCGATAAAGAGCCGCATGGCCCTTGATCAGCAGCCCTAAAGGTTACATATAAACCCATGAACAATGACGGAAAGGCAAAGAGCACCCAGCCCAACCAGTCTGCCTCACACAACTGCGACACCCCTTATACTAAAGCATCTACACTCCACCCCAACCGGAACCATGTGATCTCCTGGGGAATAACTTGCATCAAGATACAAGCCACTAAACTTGACTATTTTAACACTAGCTTTCTTTTTCGTTGTTATGAGTGACTATGATTATATTTCAGGTCGCAAAGGGCAGACATAATACTTCAATCTGCAACAATTTCCTTATTATCCATGAGAATAAGGTGCAGACAGACAATCGTGACAAACATAAGCATTTGTAATAAACACTTGTGCACGCTAGTCGCAAACTTCTTTGTAAAATATTTATTTAGTCGAAAAACAAGAATCATCAGGAATGGTATCAAAGAATTATTTACTGAAGCACTGAGCTCGACAGAAAAGGCTTGCATTTCATCTCCAAGTGTATTTTCAACAATAAACAGGCCTACTGATGGCAGGACAGATGTTCTTTGGATTCATTTGCACACAGTCAAGTTGAAATCCAAGCAGATTACTACTCAAGGAACTGACTCCCTTATACATGGAGCTATACTGTATGATTTTGCAGAAAAACAAGTTAAGCTTATCCAGCAAGAGTCATACGTGCTGACATTGATGGGAGATAATCAAAGAAGGATTCTGCAAGAGTTTTATTTGTGCGGTGTGCTGTAAACCTTTTAAGCTACCTTGGTTTTTAAAAATATTTTGCTGAAGCAGTGAAGTTAGTGGAATTACTTTCTGTAAGCGTTTAGTTTTTCTGTTTCATGACGTCCACTAACAAAACTGGCATAAAATCCTGGTCTACATCAATAAAAATAATTGTTACAACTGTAACCTTAAAAACACTGCGAGATTTGTGTGCGCATTCACAATATGGCAGACCAAAAGCAGCAGGAGGTATTAACCAGAACTCCTTTGGTGCTCATTTTCATTTGACTCCCATCCCAACTTTCCCTCTTGCTCTCAGAATACACCAATTCTTCAAAAAAAATGATTCCCTGAATACAAGTAGCTATTGACTATTATTGATGTGTAAGCCTAGATAGCTCCCATCAGGCTATTCAACTACAGAGGGCATCAAGTCAAGTACAATCTGCCCTCACACTATATTAACCTTTCCCCAAGGATCACTGGATAGAGATCAGGAGTGGCAACCTTGGCCATTTTCCATTTTCCAGCCCAGGGCACACCTGCTCCTCGTCTGAAGTTGCTGTACTACTCTCGCATAAACAACACCGAACACCATTAGCCTCACCATTATTTTGACAGTAAATTCTGGCACAGCTGCTGCTCCCACTGAGATTAGCACACTCAACACAGCACATATTAGGAATCAAACCTGGCAAATTCTGGCCTGTCTAGTTCCTTGCTATCTGAAGCCATTTCCTTCGTACTTGAAACAGCAATTAGCTCATTCAAAGCTAGAAATGGATGCTGACAAACTCTTAACTTATTTGTACAATGTTCCTCCACCACTACTTTAACAATGATTAATCTCATACAAGCGAACTTTAAGCATTTGTATGCTAGAATCATCGTCAATAGCAATTTCGATTCTCTGGTTAAGTAGCTATGGATTCAAAAGAGCGCAATTCTTTTTGAATCACTATTTTCTATTTTTTTTAAATCCACTCTTTTGGAAATCTTTCAGAACTGGAAAATTGTATAATGCATTTTCTGGTTACCAACCTTTTCCATAAATTCTATTGTGGACAGGCTCATTAAATTCTATGTAGAAATTATGGTTTGCATCTGAAAATAACACACATTAGCTGCTGAGATGTTCAACGTCACCACAATGTGAGGGTGTGCAAGAGTTTCACTCCCTCCTCAGAATTAATAAAGTAATGGGCCAGAATTTACTGTCAAAATAACGGTGAGGCTAATGCCGCTCAGTGTTATTTATGCGTGAGTAGTACAGCAACTTCAGACAAGGAGCAGATGCGCGGTTAAATATTATCCAAAAGTTGCTGTCCACAATGCGTCGCTCTGCCATAATCACATTTCACTCACCTTTGGCATGCACTGAATGTCATGAAGTTGCTGTATTTTGCAGTAGATACAAACTAAACCTGCAGATATTTAGGGCTAGTAATTAATAGCGTCTGTATCTTTCAACAACATTTCTTAAATATTGCCAATCATCCTTTCTGGCACTGGAAATTATTAACATTTGGTGTCTCATTTGTTTAAATGTCAAATTTTAAATGATTTCTTACTTTTCCTTTGTCTTTTTTCTCCCTCTCAAACTAATATTTATTTCCCTCTTTTTTCCCCTTTCTGTACCTGATTTGACATTGAATTCACCACTTTAATTCACCCCCCTTCTCAGACTTTCTGCTGTTTATTCCTCAACCCTTCAATCTGATTGGTTAAGGAGATACACTGTTGGTTTCCCGGTTCACTCAGGTCCCAGATGCTGTTATCAGTTCGTATTTCCAGCAACTTCGTGAGGGGGGAAAAAAATTGATCTGAAGAGTGCAGTAATAAGTCTAACAGCAAGCGCCTTTAGATGCCCTGCTTCAGCAAAATCTTGCCCATTAAACTGCTCCAGTGACTACTGATCCAAAAGTCCTTTATTGCTAACCAAGAAAGCACAAACATTAAAGCTTAATTACAAGCAATTCAGATTATACCTCTATCAATATTTGTAAATCAATACATTTCAATTCAAACAAATTTTGATATGTACTAAAAACAATTCACTGTATTTCCAAAACTTATCTGAAGAGTGATCAATGATGCAGCACTGGAATAACCAATCCTATCTGTCCGTCTGTCCCTGCTTGAAGTTGCCCATCAATCAGTTTATTATATAGTTAACCACACTGGTGGAGAATGCCCAGATTGTCCTATGCTTCCTATTACAGGGGGACATGTTAGACCAGCCTGCAAAAGGGAAAAAGACTACAACAACATGGTTTGGCTCACCCTGCTTCAATCTCACCTCCTGACTGCAGATGTGGAGAAGACCGTGGCCCAGTTCGCCGTAGAGAGGGGCCTGCAAAGGGAGAAAAATGAGAATCTCAATTCTCTCTCCCCCCCTCCCTCTCCCAATAACAAAAACTATATTATAACATATAAAAATATTGCTGCATATAGATAAAAAGGTAGAGAGGTCATTTGTGTTGACACGTGAATCAATGCAATGTTTACTTTACGTTTACTCAGAATTTCCCATGACCTTCTCGATTAGGTTATCATGTTATAATTTTAATCCAATTGCGGTGTGACATTAAAAGTCACTAATTCAAATCTTATAAAAAGATAAAAAAGGAAAACCATGAATGCTGAAAATCTCCACAGTAAATGTTGCAAATGCACAGCAGTTCCATCAGCATCTGAAATAGACAAATGTCTCAAATGTGACTTTAGCATCAGTGTTCCGGTAAAGTTTCCAACCCAAATCATTAACCTATCTTCCTCTTGCCAATGCTGACTGACCTTCTGAAAATTTCCAGAATTTATTATTTTTATTTTAAAATGGATAGAATCATGGAATTTCACAGTTAACTGCACATGAACGGGCTCTCAAAGAGCTATCCTGCTGGGCCCATCCCCTGGTCCTTTCCCCACACTCTTAAATTCCTGTTTTTCAAATATTTATCCACTTCCCATTTACAAACTATTATGGATTCTGTATCTACAACTGTTGATGGTAAAGGCACTCATTTCTTAACATTTGCTCTCTAGGTTCAGTAAGCAAATTAAATTCAGAACTGGGAGAGTATTAATGACTTGAACTTTATTGTATTAATAACTTAAACTAAATTACCTAATTAAAACTACAAATTAAAAAGGTAAAAATAATAATTTGAATAAACACTGCAACTAATTATATAAATAAAATAAGGTTGATAGAAATGACAGGGCGGGTAGTGTGCCATAACTGTAGCATGTGGGAGTTGGAGACGACCAGTGAGATCCCAAGCAACCACATCTACGGTGAGTGCCTGCAGCTCGAGGAACCTTGGCTCAGAGTTATTGAGCTGCAGCCATTGCGATGCAGCCGGGAGGGGTAAGAGTTACCAGGACACTTTGTTCCAGGAGGCAGTCAAACTCCTTAGGTAAAGCAGTACTTTATAAAGTTTGTCAATGGTCAGGGATAGGAGGGTGTGACTGCGAGTCAGGAAGATATGGAAACCCAGGATATAGTGATGGAGGAGCCTACTTGCTGCCTTGAAGGATGAGAACAAGGACTGCAGGGAGGATGGGCAAACTGACCACAGCTCTGTGGTACAGGAGGCCATTGCGGTGGTGAGTAAAAAGCAATGTGGTAGTGGTAGGCAACAGTATAGTCAGATGGACAGATACTATTCTCTTCAGCCGTGACAGGGTATTCCGAGGTTGCGTTGCCTACCCCGGTGCCAAGGTTAAGGCTATCTCCTTGCAGCTGGAGAAGAACTTGGAGAGGGAGAGGATCCAGTTGTCGTGGTCCATGGAGGAACCAATAACATAGGTAGAACCAGGAATGAGGTTCTACTGAGGGAGTTTGAGGAGCTAGGATCCAACTTAAAAAGCAGAACCACAAAGGTAATTGGGCAAGAACCTCCAGTTTTGTGCTTATTGCCCAAAATGTGCTTTATTTCCGGTGTGGGTGTTAAATAGGGTTATCTGATCACCGACTTCTCGCCCATTCTCAAGACACCTAGTTTCCATTTTTGAAAATGGGCGTTACTGTGAGCGATATCAAATGGGCGGTAGCGTAAAATTTTTTTGACCTTCTACCATGAAGTGTGGCCGTCCTTAGCAACGGCATGGCAATGCTCGATTCCCGTGATTCAGGAGGTCAAGGGTCATCATGACTTGCGCAGAAGAGGAGACAGAGAGAGAGGGGGAGCTCAGAGGGACTGAAGGCGTGTGTGGCTGTGGTGTGTGCTTGTCTGGCTGTTGTGGGAGGCACGAAGGCGATTCACCAGCAGCAAAAAGCCTACTAAGCACCAAGAACATAGTTGGCACCGAGTTTTTGGACAACAAGAAAGATATAACATGGAAGGGATGGAGGAGGCCCTGGAGCTGGTAGCCAGGAACACTGGTGGCAGAGGGCTCCCAGTGATCCCGGAGCGCCGCACTGCACGCCAAGGTGACACACCTCCATTGCCAACCACACGAGAGCTAGCAGCAACATCTTGCTTCTGGCTCGGAGCGCGTTCCCACCTCAGCACCGTCGTCTCCCGTATCAGTCTAAGCAGCACTTCGGCCATCACACACCCCCCACCCCCCTCCTTCCCAATGAAGCATCGCCTGGAGACCTCCTCGGTCAGGCGGCCTGGAGTCAGGAGGGGAAGGGGTAGAGGTGGGGAGAAAAGGGTTGGTTTGTACAGAAATACTGATGATTTCAGACTAATGTTCGGTTTAAATGTTTTTTTATTTAACAAAACCTTGTAGCACATTGGCTCAGTTGGCTGCACCATGACACAATGAATCCTTATCAAAGGGTATAATCACACTTAACTTCAATCAACTTAAACATTAACTGACACCAAGGTGATGCCCACCATTGATGTATGACCTGCACACCCAGCAGTGTGTCAGCCTTGTAAATAACAACGTTTTTCAGGCAAAGCGATAATTGATGAGCTCCCAACACAGAAAATTGGTGGAGTAGGCCATTTGGCCCTTCGAGCCAGCATCACCATTCAAGAAGATCATGGCTATCATTCGTCTCAGTACCCCTTTCCTGCTTTCTCTCCATACCCCTTGATCCCTTTAGCCTTAAGGACCATATCCAACTCCCTCTTGAATATATCTAACGAACTGGCATCAACAACTCTCTGCGGGAGAGAATTCCACGTTAACAACTCGAGTGAAGAAGTTTCTCCTCATCTCAGTCCTAAATGGCTTACCCCTTATCCTTAGACTGTGACCCTGGTTCTGTACTCCAACATCAGGAACATTCTTCCTGCATCGAACCTGTCCAGTCCCATCAGAATTTTATATGTTTCTATGAGAGCCCCTCTCAATCTTCTAAACTCCAGTGAATGCAGGCCCAGTTGATCCAGTCTCTCCTCATAGGTCAGTCCTGCCATCCCAGGAATCAGTCTGATGAACCTTCGCTGCACTCCCTCAATAGCAACAACGTCCTCCCTCAATTAGGAGACCAAAACTGAACACAATATTCCAGGTGAGGCCTCACACCAAGACCTCCCTGCTCATATACTCAAATCCCCTAGCTATGAAGGCCAACATGCTATTTGCCTTCTTCACTGCCTGCTGCACCTGCATGCCAACCTTCAATGATTGATGTACCATGACACCCAGGTCTCGTTGCACCTCCCCTTTTCTTAATCTGCCATTCAGATAATATTCTGCCGCCTTGTTTTTGCTACAAAAGTGGATAACCTCACATTTATCCACATTATACTGCATCTGCCATGCATTTGCCCACTCACTTACCCTGTCCAAGTCACCCTGCAGCCTCTTAGCATCCTCCTCACAGCTCACCACCACCCAGCTTAGTGTCATCTGCAAACCTGGAGATATTACACTCAATTCCTTCATCTAAATCATTAATGTATATTGTAAATAGCTGGGGTCCCTCAAAAAATTCTAGAAGATTTGTCAATCATGATTTTCCTTTCATAAATCCATGCCGACTTGGACCGATCCTGTCACAGCTTTCCAAATGCGCTGCTATTTCATCTTTAATAATTGATTCCAACATTTTCCCCACTACTGATGTCAGGCTAACCGGTCTATAATTCTCCATTTTCTCTGTCCCTCCTTTCTTAAAAAGTGGTGTTACATTAGCTACCCTCCAGTCCATAGGAACTGATCCAGAGTCTATAGACTGTTGGAAAATGATCACCAATGCATTCACTATTTCTAAGGCCACTTCCTTAAATACTCTGGATGCAGACGATCAGGCCCTGGGGATTTATCGGCCTTCAATTTCCGTAACACAATTTCCTGACTAATAAGGATTTCCTTCAGTTCCTCCTTCTCGCTAGACCCTCAGTCCCCTTGTATTTCTGGAAGGTTATTTGTGTCTTCCTTCGTGAAGACAGAACCAAAATATTTGTTCAATTGCTCTGCCATTTCTTTGTTCCCCATTATAAATTCACCTGATTCTGACTGCAAGGGACCTACGTTTGTCTTCGCTAATCTTCTTCTCTTCACGTATCTATGGAAGCTTTTGCAGTCAGTTTTTATGTTCCCAGCAAGCTTTCTCTCATACTATATTTTCCCCCTCCTAATTAAATCCTTTGCCCTCCTTTGCTGAATTCTAAATTTCTCCTAGTCCTCAGGCTTGCTGCTTTTTCTGGCCAATTTATATGCCTCTTACTTTGATTTAACACTATCCCTAATTTCCCTAATGTTTGTCATTGCCTATTCACAGTCAACCCTTTAAGTATCATTTGCCAGTCTATTCCAGCCAATTCACATCTCATACCATCGAAGTTACCTTTCCTTAAGTTCAGGACCCTAGTCTCTGAATTAACTATGTCACTCTCCATCTTAAAGAATTCTACCATATTATGGTCACTCTTCCCCAAGGGGTCTTGCACAACAAGATTGCTAATTAGTCCTTTCTCATTACACATCACCCAGTCTAGGATGGCCAGCTCGCTAGTTGGTTCCTCGACATACTGGTCTCGAAAATCATCCCCAATACACTCCAGGAAATCCTCCTCCACCGTACTGCTACCAGTTTGGTTAGCCCAATCTATATGTAGATTGAAATCGCCCATGATAACTGCTGTACTTTTATTGCACGCATCCCTAATTTCTTGTTTGATGCTGTCCCCAACCTCACTACTACACAACTCCCACTAGCGTTTTCTGCCCTTTGGTATTCCACAGCTCAACCCATACAGATTCCACATCATCCAAGCTAATGTCCTTCCTTACGATTGCATTAATTTCCTCTTTCACCAGCAACGCTACCCAATCTCCTTTTCCTTTGTGTCCATCCTTCCTGAATGTTGAGTTCCCAGCCTTGGTCACCCTGGAGCCATGCCTCCGTAATCCCATTTTATATCATATTCATTAATAGCTGCCTGCGCAGTTAATTCATCCACCTTATTACGAATACGCCTCGCATTGAGGCACAGAACCTTCAGGCTTGTCTTTTTAACACACTTTGTCCCTTTAGGTTTTTGCTGTAATGTGGCCCTTTTTGATTTTTGCCTTGGGTTTCTCTGCCCTCCACTTTTACTTTTCTTCTTTCTATCTTTTGCTTTTTGCCCCCATTTTACTTCCCCGTGTCTCACTGCATAGATTCCCATCCCCCTGACGTAAGGCTCTCTCAGCTACCATGGCCCTTTCATACGGTCTACGGGGAGGGGGGGGGGGGGGGGGGGCGGTGGGGCATATGCTGTCATCACCAAGCATCCAGCAATGACCTTGTAGCTCATTGTTAAACAAGTCAGATTCAGTGCTCTCACGCAGGATGTGAGCATCATGAATGCTGCCCGGAATTCACTGCCACTATAATTTGCTGGTGGTCGACAACCAGTTGAACATTCAGGGAGTGGAATCCCTTGCGGTTCCTGAAAACTTCAGCATCCTGAAAAGGTGCCCACATCGCGACGTGCATACAGTCTATTTGCTCCCTGCACCTTGGGAGTAATTCTGGAGAATCCTATAGCCCTCTCACTCTGTGCTCCCTGGGAAGCCGATCAAATCTCTCCTGCATGCATACAGGGCTTCAGTGACCTTTTTAATGCAGCGATGTGTGGCACGCTGAGAAAGTCCGCAAATGTCGGCAGCTGTAGCCTAAAAAGAACACGAGGCGTAGAACGACAGTGTCGCGGTGACTTTGACCTCGATGGACAGTGCAGTTCTAATGGTGCTGGTAGGCTGCAGATCTGCCCTCATGAGCTGGCATACCTCAGTGATAACCTCTTTGTGGAAGCGCAGTTTCCGAAGGCAGGTGGTGTCCGACAAGACGAGGTAAGAATGCTTCTCCTTGTACTTGCGGAGGTTGTAACGTCTGGTCCTCCTCATCTGTCACTTCTTACATTGGGCACATAATGCAGTGGAGCGCTCCTTCGGCGATGTCGAGTATGCTGCATGTATTTGGTCACCAAGAGAGGGTGAGAAAGGACAGGCCCCATTGCAGTAACTCTCTGTTTTCTACCGATTGCTCACAAATAAGGAATGTCCCGATGAAAACACCTCTTCAATTACAATCGGTCACAGTATGGTCAAGATGTTTTTACAGATGTTCACATCAACTCCAACGACCTGCAGGGTACATCCGAACTCTGCTGAGGTTGAAGCACAGCAGCCTTTTAAAGGACGCGACATATGGTTGACAACATGGTGTCCATAACAGTGTGATTCGTTCCGGTTAGTTCTACTTTTTGTGGGTGTTTTTTTGGACAAACGATGGTGGTGAAATTGACTATAGGCTATCTCCATGGCCGCTAGTCTTTACGACAAAACACAGTGGGCGAGTGTTAATTTTGAATCTTGGCGTCAATTATGTGCGGAAAGTAACTCTGGCTGATATTATGGGCGTTGAATTCGCCCAAAAAAAGTGGGCGGGCGGTAATATTTTTTCCCGGCGTTAAGCACATGGGGAAAAGTAACGCTCGGCCCTAAGTTTCCGAAAAATACCTGCCAGTTTCCATTTCGTGTCAAAATGGGAGATATATGGGCGTTATATGTCATTTCAGCAGTAAAATGGGTGTTAAACATGCAAAAAATGTGGAGGTTCAAGCCCATAATCTCTGGGTTGTTTCCCGAGCCATGCGAAAATTGGCATAGGGACAAGCAGATTAGAGGTTTAAAAGCGTGGCTCAGAGTGGTGTGGGAGGAAGGGGTTTCAGTTCGTGGGCCACTGGCACCAGTACTGGGGAAGTTGATCTGTTGGGACGGGCCACACTTAAACTGGGTTGGGACCAATATCCTAGCGAACCAAATAGACAGGGCTTTAAACTAATGAGGGGCGGGGGGGGGGGGGGCGGAGGAGGTAGGAGAATTCAGGAAAGAATAAATTTAAAAGCAGCAAGAGAAATGTTAAGGCTCTGCAGCAGAGTAGAGTTTGGAGTAAAAATAAGCAGAGTGGGTCAGGAAGGGGCAGAGTGTTAACAAAGGTAATAGGGCATTACTGACTGAGGTAACATCAGGAAAGAATAAAAATACATTAAAGCTAAAGGTATTATATTTGAATGCGTGAAGCATTCGCAAAAAATAAATTATTTCATAGCACAGATAGAAATTAATAGGTTTGATCTAGTAGCCATTATGGAGACATGGTTGCAAAGTGGCCAAGGTTGGGAACTAAAGTATTCTGGAATATTAACAGAGCAGAAGGGATAGGCAAAATGGAAAAGGAGGAGTAGCCCTGATAATAACGGATGGGATAAAGACAGTAGAGAGAAAGGATCTTGGCTCGTAAAATCAAGTAGTAGAATCAGTTTGGGTGGAGCTAAGAAACAGCAAGGGGCAGAAAACATTGGTGATAGTTGTTTATAGGCCCCCAAACAGTAGTTGTAATATAGGGCAGAGTATAAATCAGGAAATTAGAAATGCATGTAATAAGGGTAATACAGCATTCATGGGGGACTTCAATCTACATATAGACTGGGAAAACCAAATTTGCAGTAATAGTGTAGAGGACAAATTCATGGAATGTATACAAGATAGTTTTCTCGATCAGTATGTTGAGGGAACAGGCTTTTAGGTCTAGTACTGTGCAATGAGAAAAGGTTAATTAATAAGCTTGTAGTAAAGGGGCGGAGTTAAACTAATATGGTAGGGGGATGGGAGCCTATGCAGGGAGACGGAGGGAAGTAGAAGTAGAATGGGGACAGAAGCAAAAGATAGAAAGAAGAAAAGTGAAAGTGGAGGGCAGAGAAACCCAAGGCAAAAAGCAAAAAGGGCCAAATTACAGCAAAATTCTAAAAGGGGCAAAGTGTGCTAAAAAGACAAGCCTGAAGGTTCTGTGCCTCAATGAGAGGAGTATTCGGAATAAGGTGGACGAATTAACTGCGCAGATGTGATGTAATTGGCATCACGGAGACATAGCTCCAGGGTGACCAAGGCTGGGAACTCAACATCCAGGGGTATTCAACATTCAGGAAGGATAGACAGAAAGGAAAAGGAGGTAGGGTGGTGCTGCTGGTTAGAGAGGAAATTAATGCAATAGTAAGGAAGGACATTAGCTTGGATGATGTGGAATCTGTATGGGTGGAGCTACGGAATACCAAGGGGCAGAAAACGCTAGTGGGAGTTGTGTACAGACCACCAAACAGTAATAGTGAGATTGGGGACAGCATCAAACAAGAAATTAGGGATGCGTGCAATATCATGGGCGACTTTAATCTACATATTGATTGGGCTAACCAAACTGGTAGCAATGCGGTGGAGGAGGATTTCCTGGAGTGTATTAGGGATGTTTTTTTTTTTAAGACCAATATGTCAAGGAACCAACTAGAGGGCTGGCCATCCTAGACTGGGTGATGTGTAATGAGAAAGGACTAATTAGCAATCTTGTTGTGCGAGGCCCCTTGGGGAAGAGTGACCATTATATGGTAGAATTCTTTATTAAGATGGAGTGACACAGTTAATTCAGACACTAAGGTCCTGAACTTAAGGAAAGGTAACGGTGATGGTATGAGACGTGAATTAGCTAGGATTGACTGGCGAGTGATACTTAAAGGGTTGATGGTGGATAGGCAATGACAAACATTTAATTATCACATGGATGAACTTCATCAATTGTACATCCCTGTCTGGAGTAAAAACAACATGGGGAAAGTGGCTCAACCGTGGCTAACAAGGGAAATTAGGGATAGTGTTAAATCCAAGGAAGAGGCATATAAATTGGCCAGAAAAAGCAGCAAACCTGAGGACTGGGAGAATTTTGTAATGCAGCAGAGGAGGACAAAGGGCTTAATTAGGAGGGGGAAAATAGAGTATGAGAGGAAGCTTGCAGGGAACATAAAAACTGACTGCAAAAGCTTCTATGGATATGTGAAAAGAAAAAGATTAGTGAATATAAATGTAGGTCCTTTGCAGTCAGATTCAGGTGAATTTATAATGGGGAACAAAGAAATGGCGGACCAGTTAAACAAGTACTTTGGTTTTGTTTTCACGAAGGAAGACACAAATAACCTTCCAGAAAAAGAGGGCACCGAGAGTCTCGTGAGGAGGAGGAACTGAAGGAAATCCTTATTTGGCAGGAAATGGTGTCAGGGAAATTGATGGGATTGAAGGCCGATAAATCCCCAGGGCCTGATAGTGTGCATCCCAGAGTACTTAAGGAAGTAGCCCTAGAAATAGTGGATGCATCGGAGATCATTTTCCAACAATCTATCGACTCTGGATCAGTTCCTATGGACTGGAGGGTAGCTAATCTAACACCACTTTTTAAGAAAGGAGGGAGAGAGAAAACAGGGAATTATAGACCAGTTAGCCTGACATCAGTAGTGGGGAAAATGTTGGAATCAATTATTAAAGATGAAATGGCAGCATATTTGGAAAGCAGTGACGGGATCAGCCCAAGTCAGCATGGATTTATGAAAGGGAAATCCTGCTTGACAAATCTTCTAGAATTTTTTTGAGGATGTAACTGGTAGAGTGGACAAGGGAGAACCAGTGGATGCGGTGTATTTGGACTTTCAAAAGGCTTTTGACAAGGTCCCACGCAAGAGATTGGTGTGCAAAATTAAAGCACATGGTATTGGGGGGTAATGTACTGATGTGGGTAGAGAACTGGTTGGCAGACAGGAAGCAGAGAGTCGGGATAAACGGGTCCTTTTCAGAATGGCAGGCAGTGACTAGTGGGGTACCACAGGGCTCAGTGCTGGGACCCCAGCTATTTACAATATACATTAATGAGTTGGATGAGGGAATTAAGTCTAATATCTCCAAGTTTGCAGATGACACTAAGCTGGATGGCAGTGTGAGCTGTGAGGAGGACGCTAAAAGGCTGCAGGGTGATTTGGACAGGTTAGGTGAGTGGGCAAACGCGTGGCAGATGTAGTATAATGTGGATAAATGTGAGGTTATCCACTTTGGTGGCAAAAACACAAAGGCAGAATATTTTCTGTATGGCGGCAGATTAGGAAAAGGGGAGGTGCAGCGAGACCTGGGTGTCATGGTACATTAGTCATTGAAAGTTGGCATGCAGGTTCAGCAGGTGGTGAAGGCAGCAAATGGTATGTTGGCCTTCATAGCTAGGGGATTTGAGTATAGGAACAGGGAGTTCTTACTGCAGTTCTACAAGGCCTTAGTGAGGCCTCACCTGGAATATTGTGTTCAGTTTTTGGTCTCCTAATCGGAGGAAGGACATTCTTGCTATTGAGGGAGTGCAGCGAAGGTTCACCAGACTGATTCCCAGGATGGCAGGACTGACATATGAGGAGAGACTTGATCGACTGGACCTGTATTCACTGGAGTTCAGAAGGATGAGAGGGGATCTCAGAGACATAAAATTCTGACAGGACTGGACAGGTTCGATGCAGGAAGAATGTTCCCGATGTTGGGGAAGTCCAGAACCAGGGGACATAGTCTAATGATAAGAGCTAAGCCATTTAGAACCGAGATGAGGAGAAACTTCTTCACCCAGAATTGTTAACCTGAGGAATTCCCTGCCGCAGAGAGTTGTTGATGCCAGTTCATTGGATATATTCAAGGGGGAGTTAGATAAGGCCCTTACGGCTAAAAGGGATCAAGGGGTATGGAGAGAAAGCAGGAAAGGGGTACTAAGATGAATGATCAGCCATGATCTTATTGAATGGTGGTGCAGGTTCGAAGGGCCGAATGGCCTACTCCTGCACCTATTTTCTATGTTTCTATGTTTAAGGAAGAGTGACCACCATATGATAGAATTTTAAATTGAGTTTGAAAGTCATTTAGTCTGAAACTAGGGTCTTAAATCTAAACAAAACAAACTACGTAGGTTTGAAGGGCGAGTTGGCCAAGATAAATTGGTAAATTACATTAAAGAGTATGATGGTAGACAAGAAATGGATAGCATTTAAAGAATAAATACATAAATTTACAACAAATATACATTCCTTTAAGGCACAAATACCCCACAGGAAAAGTGGTCCAACCGTGGCTAACAAAAAGAGTAGTTAAAAATAGTATTAGATCAAAGGAAGAGGCTTATATGTTGCCACAAAAAGAGTAGTAAGCCTGAGGATTGGGAGGATTATAGATTTCAGCAAAGGGGGACCAAGAAATTGATAAAGGGAAAATAGATTAGAGTAAACTAGCGAGAGACATAAAAACAGACTGCAAAAGCTTCTATAGGTATGTAAAAAGGAAAAGATTAGTCAAAGTAAGTGTGGGTCCCTTACAGGCTGAAACAGGAGAAATTATAATAGGGAATAATGAAATAGCAGAGAAATTAAATACTGTGTGTCTGTCTTCACTGAAGACGACGCAAAAAACTTACCGAAAATAGTGGAGAACCAAGGGTTCAGTGAGAATTAAGAACTGAAAGAAATTAGTATTAGTTAAAAAAATGGTACTGGAGAAATGAATGTGACAGAAAACTGATAAATCCCCTGGACCCAATGGCCTATATCCTTGGGTTTTGAAAGATGGCTATAGAAATAATGGATGCATTGGTTGTCATCTTCCAAAATTCATAGATTCTAGAATGGTTCCCGTGGATTAGAAGGTAGCAAATGTAACCCCACTAAAGAAAGGAGGGAGAGAGAAAACTGGGAACTACAGACCAGTTAGCCGGACATCAGAAGTAGGGAAAATGCTAGAATCTATTACTAAGGATGTGGTAACAGAGCACTTAGAAATTAATAATGTTGGGGAGAGTCAACACAGATTTACAAAAGGGAAATCACGTTTAACAAATCTGCTTGAGTTTTTTTTTTTGAGGCTGTAACTAGCAGAATAAATAAGGGATAATCAGTCAATGTGGAAAATTTCGATTTTCAGAAGGCATTCGATAAAGGTGCCACACAAGAGGTTATTAAACAGAATTAGGGCTCATGGGATTGGGGGTAAATGCTAGCATGGATTGAGGATTGGTTAACGGACAGAACGAGTCATTTTCGGGTGGCAGGCTGTAACTAGTGGGGTACTGCAAGGATCGGAGCTTGGGCGTCAGCTATTCACAATATATATCAATGATTTGGATGAGGGGACCAAATGTAATATATCCAAGTTTGCTGATGATATAAAGCGAGGTGGGAATACAAGTTGTGAGGAGAATGCAAAGAGGCCTCAAGGGGATATTGACAGGCTAAGTGAGTGGGCAAGAAAGACTTGCATTTATATAGCGCCTTTCACGACCACCTGACATCTCAAAGCGCTTTACAGCCAATGAAGTACTTTTGGTGTGTAGTCACTGTTGTAAGTGGGAATCACGGCAGCCAAGAACATGGAAAATGGAATATAATGGAGAAGTGTGACGTTATCTACTGTGACAGGAAAAATAGAAAAGCAGGAGTATTTTTTTAAATCGTGAGAGATTGGGAAATGTTGGTGTTTAGAGACACCTGGGTGTCCTTGTACATGAATCACTGAAAGTTACCATGCAGGTACAGCAAGCAATTAAGAAAGCAAATGGTATGTTAGCCTTTATTACAAGAGGATTTGAGTACAAGAGTAAAGATGTAATTGCTGCAATTATATCACCACCATCATCATCATAGGCAGTCCCTCAAAAAAAGGATGCCTTGCTTCCATGCCGAAAAGGGAGGAGTTCACAGGTGTTTCAATAAAGGACCTAATATTCTGGATCCCGAACTACATCTTGAAGGGTGGATTTTGCCTGTGCATGGATTTTTTTTTTTTAAAAACGTGTGGTGGCCGTTGCACACCAGCCACCACACGGGTTTGACAGAGTTAGGTCTTGGTCCAGTGGCAAGGATTAACCAGGACGACTGGAGACCAGCTGCGTTGCACGGACCTACTGCGCACACATATCGCAGTGTGGGCTGGCCCGTGCTGCCCATGGGCACTCGCCTCTTCTGGGCCCCGAACTCTTGCCTCTCTTGGGCCTCGATCACATCCCTCTATGAACTCTTTTCGCTCCTTCGCCCCGACCTCGCCGCTCCTGCTGTACCTACCCGCGCTGCAATCAGCCGTCGCCCTCCTGCAGCAGCTCCCTGCAGTGGTACGCTGCTGCACGCTGCTACCTCTAATGGCCCCAGCCTGCTGATGGTCTTGCAGGCCGGGAACGCGCCGATTTCCGGGCCGGGCTACCGGATGCTGCTCCCTCTAATGGCCCCGGCCTGCTGATGGCAATTAGGAGGGAGCAGCATGCAATTATATAAGGTCCTGGTGAGACCATACCTGGAGTATTGTGTACAGTTTTGATCTCCTTACCTCAGGAAGGATGTACTTGCCATTGAGGGAGTGCAACGGCAGTTCACCAGACTGAGTCCTGGGATGGGGGAATTGTCCTATGCAAGAGAGATCGAGTAGACTAGGCCTATATTTTCTAGAGTTTAGAAAAATGAGAGATGATCTCATTGAAACATACAGGGCTTGACAGGGTAGATGCAGGCAGGATGTTTCTCCTGACTGGGGAGTCTGGAACCAGGGGACACAGTCTCAGGATAAGGATAAGGGATCGGCCATTTAAGATTGAGATGAGGAGAAATTTCTTCACTCAGAGGGTTGTGAATCTTTGGAATTCTCCAGCCCAGGAGGGCTGTGAAGGCTCAGTCGTTGAGCACATTCAAGATAAAGATCGATAGATTTTTTGATATTAAGTGAATCAAGGGATATGGGATAACGGAGTTGAGGTAGCCATGATCTCAATGAATGGTGGAGCAGGCTCGAGGGCCAAATGGCCCTCCTGCTCCTATTTCTTATCTTCAGCATTAAAATAAATCCTACCTTCTCCCTTTGTTCTTATGATCTTAAATTAGAAATGTTCTCCCCATCTTAATCAAATCCCCTTAATTTTGAACAGCTCAATCAAAATCTCCTCGTAACCTTCTCTATTCTAGGGGGGAAAAAAACAACTTTTCTTTGCAACTAAATCCTCACATCCCTGGCATCATCCTAGTAAATCTCTTGAGCACTCCCCATGGCCTGGGATATCCTAATATAACAAACCCAAAACTGGACACCATATTCTAACCATTCTAAATCAATGATTTGTACAGGTTTAGCATTGCCTCTGCTTTTGTACTTGGTGGCCCTCTTTATAAAATTATCCCATGCTTTTGAACTTGACCTCCCTAAAGATGTGTGTATTTTAACTCCCAAGTTTCTCTGCTCCTGTACACCTTTTAAATTTTTACCACTAAGCACATATTTCCTCTCTGTATTCTTCTGTCCAAGATGTAACACCTCATATTTCTCAGTGTTGAATTTCACCAAACAGCTAACCACCCAATCTATGATCCTGGCTATGTCTTCCTGAAGTCACATAGTCTTCTTTACAATTACCTACATTCATTTTTTGGGACATCTGCAAATCTATATCGAAGTCTAGATTGTGTATTTATACATTTTAAAATCAACAAGCATCTTTATCAAATGTCTAATCAAATATTACCAATTATAAACAAATGCTCCAAAAGAATTTGGATTATACAGAGAAGGAAAACAATGGAGGAATAGGGCACAGATTTGGTTAGCCTATCACATTCTTCCTTCTTGAACAGAGTAATGAACAAGAACATAAAGGATTAGAGCAAGAGTAGGTCATACAGCCCTTCGAGCCTCCTCCGCCATTCAATATTATGGCTGATCTTCGATCATACCTCAAATATACCACATCCACTGGTTCCTCTTTAAATCGACCCTGCTAGTTACATCCTCAAAAAATAATAAATTTGTGTCCCCTGGTTCCAGGATGATTTATCTTTCACAAAACAATGTTGACTCTGCCTGATCATATTATGATTTTCTAAGTGCCCTGTTATCACTTCCTTAATAATGGACTCCAGCATTTTCCCGACGACTGATGCTAGGCTAACTGGCCTGTAATTCCCGGTTTTCTCTCTCCCTCCTTTCTTGAATAGCAGGGTTATATTTGCTATCTTCCAATCCACCAATGTATCCACCATCTCTGTAGCCACCTCTTTTAGAATCCTAGGATGTAGGCCAGGTCTAAGAGATGTGTCGGCTTTTAATCCCATGAGTTTCTCATGTACTTTTTCTCGACTAATATTTTCCCTGCTGAGGCACTGAAGTATGGCGGAGAGGCACTACTGGCATGAATACACGACCTCATCTCATCTGGAGGGAGGAGAGCATGCCGGGAGATCTTAGAGATGCAGTGATCGTGACCATCTTTAAAAAAGGGGACAAGTCCGATTGCGGCAACTACAGAGGAATCTCCCTGCTATCAACCACTGGGAAAGTCGTCGCTAGAGTCCTCCTCAATCGTCTTCTCCCCGTGGCCGAAGAGCTCCTCCCGGAGTCACAGTGCGGATTTCGTCCCCTCCGGGGTAAAAACGGACATGATTTTTGCAGCGCAACAGCTGCAAGAAAAATGCAGGGAACAGCGCCATCCCTTATACATAGTCTTCTTCGACCTGAGAGGCCTTTGACACTGTCAACCGCGAGGATCTATGGAGCGTCCTCCTCCGTTTCGGATGCCCCCAAAAGTACGTCACCATACTCCGCCTGCTCCACGACGACATGCAAGCCGTGATCCTTACCAATGAATCCATCACGGACCCAATTCATGTCCAAGCCGGGCTGCGTCATCGCCCCAACCCTCTTCTCAATCTTCCTCGCTGCCATTCAAATATGTTGGAGCATTTATCATAAAATCATAAAAACTTACAGCACAGTGGTTTGCCTAATAGATACCATTTCTTTTATCTCTGCTACAACAGCAGTAACTTTCCGTAATCATTGATCATAGAATCAGAAATTTACAGCATGGAAGGCTATTCAATAGGTCACGCCTGAGCTGTGCTTAATCCCACAACCCCACCTTTTGTTCGTAACCATGCAAGTTCCTCATCCTCAAGTACCCGTCCAACTCCCTTTTAAAATTTATGGAATCAGCTTCCACTTTTCAGAATCCCTTTCAGGTTGAGCATTCCAGATCCCAGCAACGCTCAGTGAAAAAAAAATTCTCATTTCCCCTCTAGCTCTTTACCAATGATTTTAAATCTATGACCTCTGATTATTGACACACTCACCAGAGGCAATAGTTTTTCATCTAACTCCTCTATCAAAACCGATCATCTTGAAAACCTCTACTAGGGCAACTCTTAACTTTTCCAACCTTTCCTCATAACTGAAGTCCCTCAGTTCTGGTGAAACTGGTATGATTGCTAATATTTGATTTCACATTTGATGCGCTATTGGGCAGCCAAGGGAACAAGTATGCGAAAGGGATACAAAAATATTCTTTGAGAGGTTTGTAACTTTATTCAAACTGATTAGAACCAGCTATTTTCAGCAGGGTGGTAGATTATAGCAGTTCAGCACAATGACTTGCGTTTTTTTTTTATAAAGTAATTTAGAGTTGATGGCCGAACAAAATTTTAAAAGCCAAAATACGACGAATTATTCTAATCCTAAATGCTGCTTAGAAAATGTATGCACATTTCTACTTTCACTGTCTCCTCTGTATAATTTCAGGAAGACAACATTTTTTTTAAAAAAAGACTTGGATTTATATAGCGCCTTTCATGACCACCGGACGTCTCAAATCGCTTTACAGCCAATTAAGTTATTTGAATGTAGTCATCGTTGTAATGAAAGAAACGCGGCAGCCAATTTGCACACAAGCAAGCTCCCACAAATAGCAATGCGATAATGACCAGCTAATCTGTTTTTTTTTGTTCTGTTGATTGAGGGATAAGTATTGGCCAGGACAGAGAATAACTCCCCTGCTCTCCTTCGAAATAGTGCCATGGGATCTTTTACATCCACTTGAGTTCTAAAAGTGGCTCCAGAGATAGCAGATGCATTGATTTTGATCTTTCAAGATTCCCTAGATTCTAGAACGGTCCCAGCGGATTGGAAGGTACTAAATGTAACACCGCTATTCAAGAGGGAGAGAGAAAACAGGGAACTACAGGCCAGGTAGCCTGACATCAGTAGTCTTGAAAATGCTGGAATCCATTGTTAAGGAAGTGGCATCAGGGCACTTAGAAAATCATAACATGATTAGGCAAAGAAAACTTGGTTTTATGAAAAGGAAATCGTGTTTGACAAATTTATTAGAGTTTTGAGGATGTAACTAGCAGATAAGATGAAGGGGAAACAGTGGCTGTAGTATATTTGGATTTCCAAAAGGCATTCGATAAGGTGTCACATAAAAGATTATTACACAAGATAAGGGCTCATAGGATTGGAGGTAATTGTATTAACAGGGACAAAAATTGGTTAATGGACAGAAAACAGAGAGTAGGGATAAACGGGTCTTATCCAGGTTGGCAGGCTGTAACTAGTGAGTTGCCATAAGAATCAGTGCTGGGGCCTCAGCTATTTACAATCTATATTAATGACCTAGATGAAGGGACCAAGTGTAATGTATCAAAGTTTGCTGATGATACAAAGCTAGTTGGGACAGTAAGCTGTGAGGAGAACACAGAGTCTGCAAAGGGATATAGACTAAGTAAGTGGGCAGTAAAGTGGCAGATGGAGTATAATGTAGGGAAATGTGAGGCTATTCACTTTGATAGGATGAATAGAAAAACAGAATTTTTTTTTTAAATGGCAAGAAACTTTCAAATATTGGTGTTCAAAGAGACTTGGGTGTCCTCATGCAAGAAAGGCAGAAAGCTAGCATGCAGGTGCAGCAAGCAATAAGGAGGCAAATGGCATGTTGTCCTTTATTGCAAGAGGGTTGGAGTATAAGAGCAAGGAAGTCTTGCTACAATTGTAGAAGGCCTTGGTGAGACCTGGAGAACTGTGCACAGTTTTGGACTCCTTATCTAAGGAAGGATATACTTGCTTTGGAGGCAGTGCAACGAAGGTTCACTAGATTGATTCCTGGGATGAAAGGGCTGTCTTATGATGAAAGATTGTGTAGAATGGGCCTAAGCTCTCTGGAGTTTAGAAGAATGAGTGGTGATCTCATTGAAACATGCAAGATTCTGAAGGGGATTAATAGGGTAAATGCTGAGAGATTGTTTCCCCTGGCTGGAGTGTACAACTAGGGGTTACAGTCTCAGGATAAGGGGTAGGACATTTCAGACAGATGAGGAAGAATTTCTTCACTCAGAGGATTGTGAATCTTTGGAAGTCTCTGCCCCAGAGGGCAGTGGAGTCTCTGAGTATATCCAAGGTGTAGATAGATAGCTTTTTGGCATCTAGGGGAATCAAGGGATATGGAGATCGGGCAGGAAAGTAGAGTTAAGGTTAATGATCGGACATGATCTTATTGAATGGCGGAACAGGCTCGAGGGGCCACATTGCCTATGCTTGCTCCTAAATCATGTTTTTATGTTCTTATACGCATTAAAGAAAAAGTTGAGGTGGGATATGAAAATACTCAGTTGTAGATTCTGTGCATATGAACAAGTCATAACAATGTCAACAGAATTGGAAAACAAGCACTTAATAAAAAGAACTTCAGGTGAGGCAACAAGCTCAAAAGAATTTGCCCTCCTATATAGCAGATTTTGATTCTTCTGCTCCTTGGATTAGGGTTAGGGTTCCATAGTTGCCGCCAGTCTTACAGCAAGTCTTCCCGTGACACACTTGAGTGACCAGTATTCACAAGCTGTTCAATCGCTTAGGCCAAGTAAGCCTAATCCATCCCCAACAACCAAGTCATAAAACTTGGAAGATCTTAGGTTTCATCCTTGGTCTGTACAGAGCCATCAGTCTTCCAACCTCCATAAATTGAGCTCCTCCAAAACTCTGCTGCCCGTATCCTAACTCTCACGAAGTCCCGCTCACCCATCACCCCTGAATTCGCTGACTTATATTCCGGTCAGCGACTCCATTTAAAAATTCTCAATCCTCGCGTTCAACTTCTTCCATGGCTTCTTCCCACGCTATCTGTAATCTCCTCCAGCCCTACAAATTCCCCCGCCCCCCCCAAAGAACTTTACATTCCTCCAACTCTGACCCCTTGGCCATCCCCTAAACCTGGCCATGGCACATCCTTCAAATCTACCAACATGTGCCAATTTTATCCTTCCCCTGGAAATGAAATCATTTAAAACTATGATGCTCATTAAAACTGAAAAATGCCTATGGAGCTGGTTAGCTGCACAAACAGCTAACCAGCTCCATTCAATCCTCCTACATAGGTTTGATTGCTGAGTGCAATTACATGCAGGATCAATCACACCTGCGGTGTATGTAAACCTCCTCCAAGTTTTATTTTAAATTACCAGCTCTCCAAAAATAGTTTTTTTTCTAGCACACATTTAATTAACAAAGTACTCCTGACAACAAGGGTACAAGTTCTGATGTCATGCAGTTATAAATAGAACAAATGGAAATAAATAAAGGAGTCATCATTTTTAAATTGTAACTCATTTATAACCTGACAAAATGTCATCAGTTTATTTAATGTTGCATTGATGCACTGCATTATGTATGATTTTTTTTATTACAAGGAAAATACAATTTTGAAGTTTATATTATAAACAGCTAAAAGATACTCTGCATTAAAAATGCATTTATTGTTTATATCCTGTTTAAAAAAAAAATATTGAACTTCTGTTCCCTCTACAGGATCCTTGTATAACCAACTCTAACCAGAGAGCATGGAATCCATTCTCAGGTCTTTGTCAATGTCACTGTGACCAGATACTGGACCAACCCTGGGTAACTGCCAGATTCTCCCTCCTTACAATTGAATTCTACACATCAGCACGCCATTGAAACTCAAACACATTTAATCCACTACAATGCCATAGCCCCTTGAATTTTATAAAATCAATCAATTTAATTGTTCACTGAATAAATCTTTTTATTGCTTTCAAGGCCCATTATTTTTTTCTTCCAGTTCCCTGACCCACAGGCCATCTATGACCCAACATTGAGGGGGAAGGAGGGGTGAGGGGACAGGGCAGATAACTTGCTTGCAGGCCAGTCAATGGGCTCAATTTTCTCCAGTGATTTGCACTGTATTTTGGCCGAAATTAAAAAATCCAAGTTATCCCAATCTTTGTGCACCAACGTAACTCAGGTAGTTACGATTTTTTTTTAGGTTTGTTTTTTTTTTTGCAGGGAGTGTAACCGGATGTCTCGGTCGGGTGTTATGCTCCTCCTGTACCATGTGGGAACTCAGGGACTCCGGTGTCCCTGGCGACTACGTGTGCAGGAAGTGTATCCACCTCCAGCTCCTGACGGTCCGCGTTACGGAATTGGAGCTGAGGGTGGATTCACTCTGAAGCATCCACGATGCTGAGAATGACGTGAGTATCACGTGTAGTGAGTTGGTCTTACCGCAGGGAAAGGGTCCACAGCCAGCTAGGGAATGGAAGACCAGCAGGAAGAGTAGTGGTCATCCCCCTGCAAAACAGATACACTGCTTTGAGTACTGTTGAGGGGGATGACTCATCAGGGGAGGGCAGCAGCAGCCAAGTTCATGGCACCATGGCTGGCTCTGCTGCACAGGAGGGCAAGAAAAAGAGTGGGACAGCAATAGTGATAGGGGATTCAATGGTGAGGGGAATAGATAGACGTTTCTGCGGCCGCGACCGAGACTCCAGGATGGTATGTTGCCTCCCTGGTGCAAGGGTCAAGGATGTCTCGGAGCGGGTGCAGGACATTCCGAAATGGGAGGGAGAACAGCCAGTTGTCGTGGTGCACATTGGTACCAACGACATAGGTAAAAAAAGGGATGAGGTCCTACGAAACGAATTTAAGGAGCTAAATTAAAAAGTAGGACCTCAAAAGTAGTAATCTCGGGATTGCTACCAGTGCCACGTGATAGTCAGAGTAGGAATCGCAAAATAGCACAGATGAATACGTGGCTTGAGCAGTGGTGCAGCAGGGAGGGATTCAAATTCCTGGGGCATTGGGACCGGTTCTGGGGGAGGTGGGACCAGTACAAACCGGACGGTCTGCACCTGGGCAGGACCGGAACCAATGTCCTAGGGGGAGTGTTTGCTAGTGCTGTTGGGGAGGATTTAAACTAATATGGCAGGGGGATGGGAACCAATGCAGGGAGACAGAGGGAAACAAAAAGGAGGCAAAAGCAAAAGACAGAAAGGAGATGAGGAAAAGTGGAGGGCGGAGAAACCCAAGGCAAAGAACAAAAAGGGCCACTGTACAGCAAAATTCTAAAAGGACAAAGGGTGTTAAAAAAACAAGCCTGAAGGCTTTGTGTCTTAATGCAAGGAGTATCCGCAATAAGGTGGATGAATTAATTGTGCAAATAGATGTTAATAAATATGATGTGATTGGGATTACGGAGACGTGGCTCCAGGATGATCAGGGCTGGGAACGCAACATCCAGGGGTATTCAACATTCAGGAAGGATAGAATAAAAGGAAAAGGAGGTGGGGTAGCATTGTTGGTTAAAGAGGAGATTAATGCAATAGTTAGGAAAGACATTATAGCTTGGATGATGTGGAATCTATATGGGTAGAGCTGCAGAACACCAAAGGGCAAAAAACGTTAGTAGGAGTTGTGTACAGACCTCCAAACAGTAATAGGGATGTTGGGGAGGGCATCAAACAGGAAATTAGGAGTGCATGCAATAAAGGTGTAGCAGTTATAATGGGTGACTTTAATATGCACATAGATTGGGCTAGCCAAACTGGAAGCAATACGGTGGAGGAGGATTTCCTGGAGTGCATAAGGGATGGTTTTCTAGACCAATATGTTGAGGAACCAACTAGGGGGGAGGCCATCTTAGACTGGGTGTTGTGTAACGAGAGAGGATTAATTAGCAATCTCATTGTGCGAGGCACCTTGGGGAAGAGTGACCATAATATGGTGGAATTCTGCATTAGGATGGAGAATGAAACAGTAAATTCAGAGACCATGGTCCAGAACTTAAAGAAGGGTAACTTTGAAGGTATGAGGCGTGAATTGGCTAGGATAGATTGGCGAATGATACTTAGGGGGTTGACTGTGGATGGGCAATGGCAGACATTTAGAGACCGCATGGATGAATTACAACAATTGTACATTCCTGTCTGGCGTAAAAATAAAAAAGGGAAGGTGGCTCAACCGTGGCTATCTAGGGAAATCAGGGATAGTATTAAAGCCAAGGAAGTGGCATACAAATTGGCCAGAAATAGCAGCGAACCTGGGGACTGGGAGAAATTTAGAACTCAGCAAAGGAGGACAAAGGGTTTGATTAGGGCAGGGAAAATGGAGTACGAGAAGAAGCTTGCAGGGAACATTAAGGTGGATTGCAAAAGTTTCTATAGGTATGTAAAGAGAAAAAGGTTAGTAAAGACAAACGTAGGTCCCCTGCAGTCAGAATCAGGGGAAGTCATAACAGGGAACAAAGAAATGGCAGACCAATTGAACAAGTACTTTGGTTCGGTATTCACTAAGGAGGATACAAACAACCTTCCGGATATAAAAGGGGTCAGAGGGTCTAGTAAGGAGGGGGAACTGAAGGAAATCTTTATTAGTCGGGAAATTGTGTTGGGGAAATTGATGGGATTGAAGGCCGATAAATCCCCAGGGCCTGATGGACTGCATCCCAGAGTACTTAAGGAGGTGGCCTTGGAAATAGCGGATGCATTGACAGTCATTTTCCAACATTCCATTGACTCTGGATCAGTTCCTGTGGAGTGGAGGGTAGCCAATGTAACCCCACTTTTTAAAAAAGGAGGGAGAGAGAAAACAGGGAATTATAGACCGGTCAGCCTGACCTCAGTAGTGGGTAAAATGATGGAATCAATTATTAAGGATGTCATAGCAGTGCATCTGGAAAATGGTGACATGATAGGTCCAAGTCAGCATGGATTTGTGAAAGGGAAATCATGCTTGACAAATCTTCTGGAATTTTTTGAGGATGTTTCCAGTAAAGTGGACAAAGGAGAACCAGTTGATGTGGTATATTTGGACTTTCAGAAGGCTTTCGACAAGGTCCCACACAAGAGATTAATGTGCAAAGTTAAAGCACATGGGATTGGGGGGTAGTGTGCTGACGTGGATTGAGAACTGGTTGTCAGACAGGAAGCAAAGAGTAGGAGTAAACGGGTACTTTTCAGAATGGCAGACAGTGACTAGTGGGGTGCCGCAAGGTTCTGTGCTGGGGCCCCAGCTGTTTACATTGTACATTAATGATTTAGACGAGGGGATTAAATGCAGTATCTCCAAATTTGCGGATGACACTAAGTTGGGTGGCAGTGTGAGCTGCGAGGAGGATGCTATTAGGCTGCAGAGTGACTTGGATAAGTTAGGTGAGTGGGCAAATGCATGGCAGATGAAGTATAATGTGGATAAATGTGAGGTTATCCACTTTGGTGGTAAAAACAGAGAGACAGACTATTATCAGAATGGTGACAGATTAGGAAAAGGGAAGGTGCAACGAGACCTGGGTGTCATGGTACATCAGTCATTGAAGGTTAGCATGCAGGTACAGCAGGCGGTTAAGAAAGCAAATGGCATGTTGGCCTTCATAGCGAGGGGATTTGAATACAGGGGCAGGGAGGTGTTGCTACAGTTGTACAGGGTCTTGGTGAGGCCACACCTGGAGTATTGTGTACAGTTTTGGTCTCCTAACTTGAGGAAGGACATTCTTGCTGTTGAGGGAGTGCAGCGAAGATTCACCAGACTGATTCCTGGAATGGCGGGACTGACCTATCAAGAAAGACTGGATCAACTGGGCTTGTATTCACTGGAGTTCAGAAGAATGAGAGGGGACCTCATAGAAACGTTTAAAATTCTGACGGGTTTAGACAGGTTAGATGCAGGAAGAATGTTCCCAATGTTGGGGAAGTCCAGAACCAGGGGTCACAGTCTAAGGATAAGGGGTAAGCCATTTAGGACCGAGATGAGGAGAAACTTCTTCACCCAGAGAGTGGTGAATCTGTGGAATTCTCTACCACAGAAAGTAGTTGAGGCCAATTCACTAAATATATTCAAAAGGGAGTTAGATGAAGTCCTTACTACTCGGGGGATCAAGGGGTATGGCGAGAAAGCAGGAAGGGGGTACTGAAGTTTCATGTTCAGCCATGAACTCATTGAATGGCAGTGCAGGCTAGAAGGGCTGAATGGCCTGCTCCTGCACCTATTTTCTATGTTTCTATGTTTCTATATCTGCGCCAGTTTTTCACAATTATGCAAGTTTGGCCAATTTACATTTTTCTTAGGATGGCACATGTGACCACTCCCAAAAAACCTTCTGAACACTTAAGGAAAATGAGCGCACATGAAAAAAAAAAATCGCGCAGAAAGACGCCATTGTTTTTAGGTGAAGTTTTGGAGGGAGTCAAGAACACGTAAATGTGCATAATCAAGCTTAAATTTTTTTAAACTTAAATCGCAGGAAATGGAAGTTTAATGGAATTCTTTAAGTTTTCGTTAAATAAATAAATAAATAAACGTCTCCAAACCGGGCTCAAGGGTCAGAATGTTGGCTGGCAGAATCGGTCCCTCGCCCAGACACAGGGGTTCGGCTTGAACAAAAGTCCCAGGAAGGGGTGGGAGGGCTGTGGAAGGCATGCAAAGCCTTACACTATGCATCAAATAAAGCACGGGGGGGGGGTGGGGGGGGTTTCCCCCGATCATTGCGCCTGCTCAGACCTGGGTGCGGTCCATACTAGGGCGCCCTCCAGAGAGAGAAAGAGAGAGAGCGAGCGAGCACAAAGAACCTTGTCCTGCCTGCCATTTTGAGCTTCTTGCAAAGATACAATTTAATCATGGCAGCAATATTAACAATGCCATACCTTGTGCAAGCCTTCTGCATGATGGTGCTGCGGAGGGGACAACTGATTCTACATCATCCCATGAAGAACCTCAAAGCACATAGAGTGATGGGCAGGAGGCCTTACCCATGTCAGATATATCAAGATAGGTATTCGTACCTGCACCTGAGCGATGCAGACTGTGTCAGAAGGCTGCGTTTCGGTAAAGAAGTTGTAACTGAGATCTGCGAGTTAGTAAAAGCAGACCTGCAACCGAGAAGCATCAGGAGGACTGCTTTGTCAGTTGAAGAAAAGGTAACAGCTGCACTTTCATTCTATGCCTCTGGATCGTTCCATGCCACAACTAGGGATGTGTGCTCCATTTCTCAACCTGTAACATATATCTGCATTTGACTACAAAGTTCCCCAAGGCAATGCGTGAAAGGGCTGTGGGTTTCTCCAGGATTGCTGGCTTCCCAAAGATACAGGGCTACATTGATTGTACCCACATTGCCTTGCTAGCACCTTTGGAGGATTCTGAGATGTACAGGAACAGAAAAGGCTTTCAACTCCATTAATGCGCAGCTTGTGTGTGACGGCATGCATCGCATCATGTCAGTTGATGAGATACCCTGGGAGCACCCATGATGCATTCATCCTTCGCAAGCACACTATATCTGCCATGTTTCAGCAGCAGCCAAAGGTTGTGGCCTCGCCACCTGGCTCATGACGACCTGGATGGAAGCTGACCAGGAATACAACATGTCGCACATTATGATGCTGCGCATCGCAGAGAGGATCATTGGCATCTTGAAACTGCGTTTCCAATGCCTGGACCATTCCGGAGGCTACTTGCTGTACTCCCGAAACTGTCGGTCAGTTTACTGTTGTGTGCTGCATGACTTGGGCATCATGAGCAGCAGCAGCTGGTAGTAGAAGCCCCACCTGAGGAGAGAGTGGCTGATGGAGGAAGAACATGCAGATGACTAGGTGGAGGAGGACAGCGAGGACGAGGAAGCCATTCAATTACCTGAACCCGGAGCACGACGGCGGAGGTGGGCGGGCCGTCGTGCCCCTTTATCGATTGCTCGAGCCTTGCGCCAGCAGCTCATCCTCTTAACTGCCTAAAGGCTCAGCGGCAACTATTCCAAATGGACCATGTTTACTGTTTGGACCTGTTCCGTAATGTTGTGTTGTGTTGATGGAACAAATGATGGAAATGATTCTTGTTTATTCCATTATTAACATAACTTTTTGAAGTAATGTAAATCATTCAGTTATAATTTAAAATATATTTTATTCAAAAGTTTAACAGCACTTCTTGATGGGGCAGGTAGGCGGCAACATAAGAGTTTCCAGCTTGGGGCTCTTCAGAGGCTGGTCTGGGGTTTGGATTGGGAGTGGCAGTTGATTCTGTCAATGGGCGCGCGGTCTCGGCATGTTCCCTTATTGCAACAGCTAACTCCCACATTCCTTTCCTCATGTTCACTGACTGTCTCAGCTACTGGCGGCATTCCCTTCCATATGTGCAGAGACATTGTTTCTGCTGACTGAGCCATTACCTCCCTCACGTGTCCGGACAGTGTTCCCATTTCTCAAGAGAGTGTTGTTACTTCTCCCGACAGTCCCGATACCGCATCACCCACCCCACTGATGGTGAACAGGAATGATCGTATAAGGTTAATGCTCTCTGCACTCATTGCCATCATCTGAACCACATCGGTTTGATCCTACACCTCAGGAGAGCGCTGTCAAGCTCTCCTTCCTCTCCTCACCCTGGGTGTGCCTCGCTGCATCCCACTGGGACCCACAGCCTCAGGCGATGGGAAACCATGGAATGTCCCACCAACACTCATACCACTCAGGGAAGGGGCTGGCACCTGCACCTCCTCCAGAGTGAACACAACAGTGGGGGCTTCATCCATCCCCTTGCGCTGCCCCCCCACCATGCTCTTGGTCTGGAAGGTGGGATTGGAAGATGTTCTCCCCCTCCGCGTCGGAATCATCTTCTGCATCGGCTTCAACCTAGTCAGGGTTGTCCTCAAGTTCTGCAAAATATAATAGAACAGACAAATGCTTAGCAGCAAAGGAGGTGGCAGGGTGACATGAGTAGGCTCACACAGCACAGGCAGCAGGCTCATTTGAAGGATCATGATGAACGATAGCACATTGCATCAACCGAAGCGAAGCCGACGGAGACATCCCCATGAACCGAAGCATGGCTAGCCCACGCAGTACTTAACACTTAGCAAAGCCAGACTGTGGAATTTGCAGGACTTACCCTCTCCCTCGAGTGTGGGCCCAGCTTGTGCAGTGATGGTTGCTTTTCTCCAGGCAGGACCCATCAAAGCAGCGACCCTGCTTCCCAAGGGCATCACTGGATGCAGATTTGCTGGGCCTCCTCCTGTTCGAGTTCTTCCTAGTTTGTTGTGTGCCACCTTTCTCTGCAAAGATGAAAACATAACTTTTTGGAGAGGGTGTCTTTCTGCTGAGTGAGACATATACAGCTGGTCACATTTACAATAACAATTCCATTGAATAAATGAAAATATTACTTACACTAATTACTTGACCAAGGTCCTGCCACTTCATTTTGCACTGGCCTCCAGACCTCGGGATGGTCACCATTGCACAGTAATCTTCTACAAGTTGGTTCCAGCGTTTCTTCATTTCTTTGGGTGAAACTTTTGTGTGACCTCTGCTGCTGTCCAACTCGTGTCATCTGCCCAACTCGTGTCATCTGCCCTCAATTGCAGTAACTAGTGCCTCCACTTCAACCTGTAAGAAATTCTTGGTCCTTGCACCACGTTGAATCATGTATTCCAGCTCCGATTTTTCCAATGAGAATGAAAGTTCTCACACACAACTGGCTCTTTAAAAGTGGCCAAATGCAGACCAGGAGCTGTGCTGGACATGCGCACCCATAGGAAACATGTCAAAAACGTCCCTTTTTTTTCGCGCATGCACAGAAGGGGGGAGCATCGGTTTTTTTCGGCGCAGACATTAGGCTTTACCCCCCGAAACTACAGGACAGGTTGCACAGCACCAATTTCAGAAAATAGAACGGGGAAACTTACTATTTTTTTTTTTGGAGTAGTTGGGGCCAAGAAAAACAAGTAACTCTGGCAATACGCCAAAAACGGCATTGGGGAAAATTGAGCCCAATGTCTTTGTAAGGCAGCCATAATTGGCACACCTTCCAAACCATGGAAATTCTGGGTCTCCACTCAACACTGTCCCATAGCAACACAGCCGAGATCAGTGGTATAGTGAAAATAAACCTTTAGCTCACTACTCTACTGCACTGTACATTCATGCAGCGCCACACAAATTTACTGCATGTTTGAATATAAAGATTCCCCAACAAATCCAAGGCACTGCACTTTCTGGTATAAAACGGAAACTAAGCTTTGCATCATTTGGTTTAAGAGAATTTATGCTTTTATTAAGCATGCACTCTCCTTCTTCCCCATTTCCTACACAATGTGTGTGTTTGTCAGCCACTCTCTTCTCTACATCCAAATTTCTTGCTCACAGCTCTTGCTATGGGAGGAAATTCATGATACACTCCTTTAGATTTATGTCAACTGAACTTTTGAATGTACTGCTGCCTTATGAAACATTTCTGAGCATCAATTTCACACACACAAAAATTAACATTGAACTGTGTCTTTATTAATTTTGGTAAATTCATCTCCAGGAATTAAAAAATAAAATCAACTTTGTTCCAATTTGAAATGTGTCCCAGTCTCAAAGACGAGCGTTTCCACTTTGGGGGGGGGGGGGGGCAGGGTGGGCACGGGGGAGAAAGAGTTCAAAACTAGGATCCATAAATAGAAGATAGCCACCAATAAATCCAATAGGGAATTCAGGAGCAACGCCTTAGTTAGAATGTGGAACCTGCTACCACAAGAAGTAGTTGTGAACAGCATAGATGCATTTAAAGGGAAGCTAGATAGGCACATGAGGGAGCAAGGAATAGAAGGATATGTTGATAGGGTTAGATGAAGTAGGGTGGGAGGAGGCTCGTGTGGAGCATGAACACAGATAGACTAGTTGGGCCAAATGGCCTGTTGCTGTGCTGTAATTTCTATATCATTATTTTGAACTTTATTTATACAATCCAAAAATCTGAACTACAAATGCAATTATGTTTTGGAGTTTTACTCCAGCTGCTTTCCTCTGGTTCAGCATCTCCGAAAATGCCAATACTTACAGGCCAAAGTGCATCTTTACCTGAACCCATATCTAGATAAATTGTAGCCAACCTGGAGGCAGAACAAATTGCTGAATTTTTCTTACTGGTTATATTTATTGTCCTTCCGTTATCTTCCTCTACTTCAGAAGCAAGAAAAATAAACACTTCATTTAAAAGTGGTGTTGGCTATTAACTGACAAACAGTAAATGGTAAGTGAACAGTAATATGAACACACTTTTATAGTTTATTGGTTTAACTCTGCCTCCTCGGAAGGTAAAGTCACAGGTGCTACACTAAACTTTGTGAACAGAATCTGGCACAACACTTCTGAATATTAACTTAGTGAGATGATGCACTGCTTACCTTCCATAAACTCTCTCTAGCCTATTTCTCTATCTATCGGTCACTGTGTCTGTCTGATGGCTTCAGGCAGACCACTCAATTAAAAACTGACTGAGATAAAGGATATTTAAATAGAGCTGCTAATCTAATATATTCAAACAAAGTCCACAGGATGTTTGTATTTGAATTGAATGGCTTGGCATCTCCCGTGAATAACTTTCACAGATGTAACAATTTTTCTCGGGTTACTGCTATCAAAATTGACTTGAGACCATTTACTGTGAGTGAACCTGATTTTTAACCCAATATGTACTGTGACAGAAAAAAAGCCGATTGCATCATGCCGAAGACAAAATGCTTAACTTTTGCCATAGGACTACTTCAAAAGACAACACATCTCTTGATAATTTTGATTCCAACAGACAAAACACACTTCTTTTATCACAATAGATATGTATAAAGGCAGAAAGATACAATGAGAAGAAAGAAAGAACTCATTCAGTGCTCCAACATACTACTGCAAGAATAAATAAATTTTAAACCAGGAAAGGATGCCATTTTAATGCACCTGAATTGTGCGTTTGTTTCGATAAGACCACAGTAACACAATTCTCCCCAATAGTCCAGCAGCTTACGCCAGCACGTAGCTGAGCCATACAGACCAGGAAGGTCCCAGGTTCAAGTTGACATAGCTGATCTCAGCCAGGGGAAAAGGGACACTACAGTTGACCTTGGAATCCCTGGGGGAGGGTGAATGGTAACAGAATACAAACACTCAGTCTTTACACCCATATATCAAGAATAACCATTTGGAAAGGGTACTGGAAAGTGCCCAAGACTTGAGGAACTGTATCCTACCAAAGCGTCAAAAAGCTTTCATGGGTACAGGGAAAATATATTGGCAGAGATGAATGGGCCAAAAGGACCACTGTAATTTTAAAAATTGCTACGCTGATTTAACTGAATAGGCTTAAAAAGCAACTTTTTAAAATTTATGTGCGTCAAAAAAAAAGAGCAAAATCTGGATCACAATATTAGTCAGCGGACTGAACAGTAGTTGGATACTGATTAAATGATTCAAAAATTAAAGCCATATTGAAGAGTCTGACAGATACCCACAAAGAGATGTCAAAATCTCAGCGTATTCCCTAAAATGCCTCGTGCAAGCTTGGAGAATTATTTGGGATTGGTTTGGAGACATGGAAGTGTTAAACTATTTATTCCGCAACCATCCAAGATTGCGATACAATTTCACAACAAATATAGAAATTGCTCCAGGAGATAATTTCCCCAAATCAACAAGTATTGTGCCGTGCCGTGCCAAGTCCGCATATACGCATGATGTATCGTCCCAGGATCCTCCATTTTGAGGAAAAATAAATTGAGAGATTATTGTCACCGAAGTCCACACATGCATACAACTAGGAAAAATTGCAAGAATTAAATCTGCTTTGGACGAGAATTAAATTGGGTAGGGACTGAGGAAGGAATATGAATGAGGATAGTGAAACATTTTCCCCCACCCCAAAAATAGAACTAAACTTTGATACCAGATCTTCTGTATCTGTAAAGCATGCACTCCCATATTCCGCCACCAGGGAGCGCATCCCCGGAAGTCCCAAGGGATTCCCGCATCCCTTGGGAGCACTGTATATAAGCCGGCCCCTAAGGCCTCTTCCTCACTCTGGAGTGTCTTGATAAAGACTGAGGTCACTGTTACTTTAACCTCCTTGTAGAGCAGTCTCATCTGTGTTAGGAACACAACAACTGGCGACGAGTATACGAATCCAACGCAAAGATGCAGCAAACTGGGCACTCTGGAGAAGTTCTCGGAGGGTGAGGACTGGGAAGCTTATGTCGAACGGCTAGACGAGTACTTTGTAGCCAACGAGCAGGACAGAGAAGGAGGCACTGCAAAAAAGGAGAGCGGTCCTCCTCACGGCCTGCGGGGCACCGACCTACAGCCTCGAAGAATCTTCTGGCTCCGGTGAAACCCACAGATAAGTCATATGAGGAGCTGTGTACACTGGTTCGGGAGCATCTTAACCAGAGGGAGAGCGTGCTGATGGCAAGGCATCGGTTCTACACGTGCCAGCGATCTGAAGGTCAGGAAGTGGCGAGCCCAGCTAAGGCGCCTTGCAGGACAATGTGAGTTTGATGGCTAGCTGGAGCAAATGCTCAGACTTTTTTGTACTGGGCATTGGCCACGAGACCATCCGACGAAAACTTTTGACTGTAGAGACACCGAACCTCAGTAAGGCCATTGCGATAGCAGAGGCGTTTATGTCCACCACTGAAAACACCAAACAAATCTCTCAGCACAAGTGCTCGCAATGTTCATAAAATAACTGGAACTGTGTTTGCGAGCAGAAATGTACAAGACAGAAACCACGAGTCTGCAACTGCCAGCAGGCCTCAGGTGACCCAGATGACTGAGTCCCCAACAAAGGATGACTGCAAGGCAATTCACACCTTGTTGGCTTTGCGGAGGCTTCCATTCAGCCTATTCATGCCGCTTCAAATGGTATGTTTGCAAGAGCTGTAGAACTAATGGGGCACCGCCAAGGAGCTTGCAGACGAGCTGCAAGTTCTGCAAAACCTGCTAACCACCACGTGGCAGAGGAAGATTAGTCCATGGTGGATCAAAGCAATTTCGAGCCTCAAAGAGAGGAAGCAGAGGCTGAAGTACACGGGGTGCACACATTTGAGACAAAATGTCCACCTATAATGCTAAATGTAAAATTGAATGGCTTACCCATAGCGATAACCAATCCATCATGAGTAAAAAGATGTTTGAGAGACTGTGGTGCAACAAGGCACTCAGACCAGCCCCGAGTCCCATCCACACGAAACTGAGAACGTACACCAAAGAGCTCATCACTGTCCTGGACAGCGCCATGGTCAAGTTCAGCTACGAGGGCATGGTGCACGAACTGCCACTCTGGATTGTCCCGGGCGATGGCCCCACACTGCTTGGAAGGAGCTGGCTGGGCAAATTACGCTGGAACTGGGATGGCATCCGAGCGCTATCACATGTCGATGAGGCCTCATGTACCTAGGTTCTGAACAAATTTCCTTCCCTTTGAGCCAGGCATTGGAAACTTTTCCGGGGCAAAGGTGTGGATCCACTTGGTCCCAGAGGCACGACCCATTTACCACAAGGCGCGAGCGGTACCTCACATGATGAGGGAGAGAGTGGAAATCGAGCTGGACAGACTGCAATGCGAGGGCATCATCTCCCCAGTGGAATTCAGCGAGTGGGCCAGCCCGATTGCTCCAGTACTCAAAAGTGATGACACGGTCAAGATTTGCAGCAATTATAAAAGTAACTATTAATTGTTTCTCGCTACAGGACCAATACCTGCTACCTAAGGCAGACAACCTATTTGCGACGCTGGCAGGAGGCAAGATGTTCACCAAGCTCGACTTGACTTCGGCCTACATGACGCAGGAGCTGGAGGAGTCTTCGAAGGGCCTCACCTGCATCAACATGCACAAGGAACTGTTCATCTAAACAGATGCCCGTTTGGAATTCGGTCGGCTGCAGCGATCTTCCAGAGAAACATGGAGAGCCTACTCAAGTCGGTACGGTGGTTTTTCAGGATGACATATTGGTCACGGGTCATGACACCGTGGAGCACCAACAAAATCTGGAGGAGGTTCTTCAGCGACTGGATCGCGTAGGGCTGCAGCTGAAGAGGTCGAAATGCGCTTTCATGGCAACAGAAGTGGAGTTTTTGGGGAGAAAGATCACGGCGGACGGCATTCGGCTCACAGACGCCAAGACAGAGGCTATCAGGAACGCGCCCAGGCCACAGAACGTCACGGAGCTGCGGTCGTTCTTGGGACTCAACTATTTTGGTAACTTGCTACCGGGGTTAAGCACCCTTTTAAAGCCCCGACATGTGTTATTGCGTAAAGGTGAGAACTGGGTATGGGGGGGGGAAAAAACCAAGTAATTGCTTTTGAGAAAGCCAGAAACATTTTATGCTCCAAAAAGCTGCTTGTTGTATAACCGTGTAAAAGACTTGTGTTAGCATGTGATGCATCGTCGTACGGAGTCGGGTGTGTATTACAACAAGCTAATGTTGCGGGGAAGTTGCAACCAGTCACCTATGCCTCCAAGAGCTTGTCTAAAGCAGAGAGGGCCTACAGCATGACTGAGAAAGAGGCATTAGCGTGTGTGTTCGGGGTAAAGAAAATGAATCAGTACCTGTTTGGCCTCAAATTTGAGCTGGAAACTGATCACAAGCCCCTCATATCCCTGTTCGCTGAAAACAAGGGGATAAATACTAATGTCTCAGCCCGCATCCAAAGGTGGGCACTCGCGCTATCAGCGTATAACTATACCATCCATCACAGGCCAGGCACCGAGAACTGTGCAGATGCTCTCAGTCGGCTACCATTGCCCACCACGGGGATGGAAATGGAGCAGCCCGAAAACTTGCTGATGGTCATGGAAGCGTTTGAAAATGATAAATCACCTGTCACAGACCACCAAATTAGGACTTGGACCAGCCAAGCTCCTCTGCTGTCCCTAGTAAAAAAACTGTGTGCTGCATAGGAGCTGGGCCAGCATCCCCGTTGAAATGCAAGAGCTAATCAAGTAGTTCCAGCAGCGAAAGGACGAGCTGTCCATTCAGGCAGACTGCCTGTTGTGGGGTAACCGCATAGTGCTATCCAAAAAGGGCAGGGAGACGTTCATCTCGGATCTCCACAGCACACACCCGGGTATTGTAATGATGAAAGCGAAAGCCAGATCCCACGTGTGGTGGCCCGGTATCGACTCTGAATTAGAGTCCTGTGAACGGCAATGCAGCGTGTGTGCTCAGTTGAGCAACGCGCCCAGAGAGGCACCACTAAGTTTGTGGTCCTGGCCCTCCAGACCATGGTCGAGGATCCATGTCGACTATGCAGGCCCGTTTTTCGGTAAAATGTTCCTGGTGGTGGTGGATGCTTTTTCAAAATGGATTGAACGTGAAATAATGTCGGGTAGCACCGCCACCATTGAAAACCTGAGGGCCATGTTTGCCACCCACGGCCTGCCTGACATACAAGTCAGTGACAACGGGCCATGTTTCACCAGTGCCGAATTAAAGAATTCATGACCCGCTATTGGATCAAAGATGTCACCTCAGCCCCGCTTAAACCAGCCTCCAATGGGCAGGCAGTACAATCAAACCGAGCCTTAAACGAGTCACAGAAGGCTCACTCCAAACCCGCCTGTCCTGAGTTACCACAAGGGACCCCACTCGCTCACAGGGGTGCCCCCGGCTGAGCTACTCATGAAAAGGACACTTAAAACCAGACACTCGCTGGTTCACCCCAATCTGCATGATCAGGTAGAGAGCAGGCGACAGCAACAAAATGTAAACGATGGTCACGCCACTGTGTCACGGGAAATTGATCAGAATGACCCTGTGCATGTGCTAAACTGTGGACATGGTCCCAAGTGGATCGCGGGCACGGCGATAGCTAAAGGGAGTAGGGTGTTTGTAGTCAAACTAGACAATGGACAAATTTGCAGAAAGCACCTGGACCAAACGAGGCTGCGGTTTACAGGCTGCCCTGAACAACCTACAGCAGACACCACCTTTTGAGCCCACAACACACACCCAAAGGATCTACGACACCACCCCGGACCAGGAAATTGAACCCATCAGGCCCAACAGCCCAGCAAGGCCAGTCTCACCCAGCAGCCCTGCAGGGCCAACAACACACCAGCCCAGCGAGGGCACAGCCAACACACCAGAACAGATATTTGTACCGAGGCAGTCCACCAGGGAAAGAAAGACTCCAGACCGCCTCACCTTGTAAATAGTTTTCACATTGACTTTGGGGGGGGAGGGAGGGGGCGGGCGGGTGATGTTGTGTATCTGTAAAGCATGTACTCCCATGTTCCGCCACCAGGGAGCGCATTCCCTGAAGTCACAAGGGATCCCAGCATCCCTTGGGAGCACTGTATAAGCCGGCCCCCAAGGCCTGTTCTTCACTCTGGAGTGTCTTAATAAAGACTGAAGTCACTGTTTCTTTAACCTCCCTGTGTGCAGCCTCCTCTGTGTTAGGAACACAACACCAACTAAAGAGGTGATGGAAGGTAAAGCACAGAATCAGGCCATTCAGACCAATTGGTTTCTGCCAGTATTTATGCTCCACAAGAGCCCATCTAACCAACTTCATCTAATCCCATCAGATTGTGGATGCATTGGTTGTAATTTACCAAAATTCCCTGGATCCTAGGGAGGTCACAGCAGATTGGAAAACTGCAAATGTAACGCCCCTATTTAAAAACAGAGGCAGACAAAAAGCAGTTAGCCCAACATCTATGGTTGGGAAAATGTTGGAGTCCATTATTAAAGAAGCAGTAGCAGGGTATTTGGAAAAGCAAAATTCAGTCACGGAGAGTCAGCAGGGATTTATGAAGGGGAAGTCATGTTTGACAAATTTGCTGGAATTCTTTCAGGGTGTAACAGAGTGAATAAAAGGGAACCAGTGGATGTGGTGTATTTGGACTTCCAGAAGGCATTTGACAAGGTGCCACATAAAAGGTTACTGCACAAGATAAAAGTTCACGGGATTGGGGGTAATAGAAACTTTGAAACATAGAAAATTAGGTGCAGGAGGAGGCCATTCAGCCCTTCAAGCCTGCACCACTATTCAATAAGATCATGGCTGATCATTCCCTCAGTACCCTTTTCCTGCTTTCTCTCCATACCCCTTGATCCCCTTAGCCACAAGGGCCATAATCTAACGCCCTCTTGAATATATCCAGTGAACTGGCATCAACAACTCTCTGCAGCAGGGAATTCCACAGGTTAACAACTCTGAGTGAAGAAGTTTCTCCTCATCTCAGTCCTAAATGGCCTACCCCTTATTCAAAGACTGTGTCCCCTGGTTCTGGACTTCCCCAACATCGGGAACATTCTTCCCGCATCTAACTTGTCCAGTCCCTTCAGAATTTTATGTTTCTATGAGATCCCCTCTCATCCTTCTAAATTCCAGTGTATAAAGACCCAGTTGATCCAGTCTCTCCTCATATGCCAGTCCAGCCATCCCGAGAATCAGTCTGGTGAACCTTCGCTGCACTCCCTCAATAGCAAGAACGTCCTTCCTCAGATTAGGAGACCAAAACTGTACATAATATTCCAGGTGAGGCCTCACCAAGGCCCTGTACAACTGCAGTAAGACCTCCCTGCTCCTATACTCAAATCTCCTAGCTATGAAGGCCAACATACCATTTGCCTTCTTCATTGCCTCCTGTACCTGCATGCCAACTTTCAATGACTGATGAACCATGACACCCAGGTCTCGTTGCACCTCCCCTTTTCCGAGGTTGGGCCTCTACTCAGTGGAATTCAGAAGAATGAGGTGATCTTATCGAAATGTGTAAGATTATGAGGGGGCTTGACAAGGTGGATGCAGAGAGGATGTTTCCACTGATGGGAGACTGGAACTAGAGGGAATGATCTTAGAATAAGGGACCGCCCATTTAAAAACAGAAATGAGGAGAAATTTCTTCTCTCAGGAGGGTTGTAAATCTGCAGAATTCGCTGCCTCAGAGAACTGTGGAAGCTGGGGTATTGAATAAATTTAAGACAGATAAGGGGATAAAGGGTAATGGGGAGCGGGCAGGGAAGGGGAGCTGAGTCCATGATCAGATCAGCCATGATCTTATTGAATTGCGGAGCAGGCTCGAGGGGTCATATGCCCTACTCCTGCTATTTCTTATATTCATCCATACTTCGTTCTTCGGAATGAATTATAAGTGAATAAAGATTGTATCATGTGGGATGTAAGAGTAGTTATTGCAAATAAGTTCAGGTTCAAATTGTTGGAGATCTTCATGCCCAGCACCTGGGAATGTGTTTAACCAAGACTTTTGCACACAGTTACTTATGATGCTCAGGTTTAGATAAAAGATAGAGTACATCGTTAGTCAGTGTACAACATGTCGGTAAGAAACCACCATCAGTACCATTGCAGCCATGGAAATGGCCTCCCAGAATGTGGCAAAGTTTACATTGCAGTGCTAAAACTGTGCAGGAGTCCCTGGCCAAAGACCGCCCTAAGTGGAGAAAGTGCATCCGGGAGGGCACTGAACACCTCAAGTCTCATCACCGAGAGCATGCATAAATCAAGCACAAGCAGCGGAAAGAGCATGCGACAAACCTGTTTCACCCTCCCTTACCCTCAATGAATGTCTGTCACACCTGTGATAGGGACTGTGGTTCTCATATTGGACTGTTCAGCCACTAAAAGGATGAGAGAGTGGAAGCAAGGCTTCCTCGATTCCGAGGGACTGCCTATGATGATGAGAACGACAACAATTGTTCATTGTGATTGATAGCCATTCGAAGTAGGTAGAGATGTTTCCGATGCAGAAAACAACAAGTAAAACACTCGACAATTTGCGAAGATTGTTTTCTTCATATAGGCTCCAAAAGAAATGTGTCTGATAATGGGCCGCAATTTTGTTCAGAAGAATTTGCACAGTTCATGAGCAGAAATGGTGAGAAACATAAGGTTCCACGGTATCACCCTGCTTCAAATGGTGCAACAAAGCGCACAGTACGAATTATAAAATGTGCCCTCATCAAGCAACTGTTGGATTAAAATCCAAGGAAACGTCAGTTGTCATTGGACCACAAACTGGCAAATTTTCTAATTACTTATCGTAATACTCCTCACACAACTATTGGCAGAACACCAGCAGAGTTGCTTCTCAAACGACAGCCACGAACCAGGTTCTCGGTGTTAAAGCCAAACTTGGCACAGTCAATAGAAGAGAAACAATTAAGGCAGAAAGAGAATCATGATAGAGGTAGAGTAAGAGAGAGAAGTGTGATATTGAATCAGAAAGTTAAAGTAAAGAACCATCACCATAAATGGTGAACAAAGAAATGGCAGACCAATTGAACAAGTACTTTGGTTCGGTATTCACTAAGGAGGACACAAACAACCTTCCGGATATAAAAGGGGTCAGAGGGTCTAGTAAGGAGGAGGAACTGAGGGAAATCCTTATTAGTCGGGAAATTGTGTTGGGGAAATTGATGGGATTGAAGGCCGATAAATCCCCAGGGCCTGATGGACTGCATCCCAGAGTACTTAAGGAGGTGGCCTTGGAAATAGCGGATGCATTGACAGTCATTTCCCAACATTCCATTGTCTCTGGATCAGTTCCTATGGAGTGGAGGGTAGCCAACGTAACCCCACTTTTTAAAAAAGGAGGGAGAGAGAAAACAGGGAATTATAGACCGGTCAGCCGGACCTCAGTAGTGGGTAAAATGATGGAATCAATTATTAAGGATGTCATAGCAGCGCATTTGGAAAGAGGTGACATGATAGGTCCAAGTCAGCATGGATTGGTGAAAGGGAAATCATGCTTGACAAATCTTCTGGAATTTTTTGAGGATGTTTCCAGTAGAGTGGACAAGGGAGAACCAGTTGATGTGGTATATTTGGACTTTCAGAAGGCTTTCGACAAGGTCCCACACAAGAGATTAATGTGCAAAGTTAAAGCACATGGGATTGGGGGTAGTGTGCTGACATGGATTGAGAACGGGTTGTCAGACAGGAAGCAAAGAGCAGGAGTAAATGGGTACTTTTCAGAATGGCAGGCAGTGACTAGTGGGGTACCGCAAGGTTCTGTGCTGGGGCCCCAGCTGTTTACACTGTACATTAATGATTTAGACGAGGGGATTAAATGTAGTATCTCCAAATTTGCGGATGACACTAAGTTGGGTGGCAGTGTGAGCTGCGAGGAGGATGCTATGAGGCTGCAGAGTGACTTGGATAGGTTAGGTGAGTGGGCAAATGCATGGCAGATGAAGTATAATGTGGATAAATGGGAGGTTATCCACTTTGGTGGTAAAATCAGAGACAGACTATTATCTGAATGGTGACAGATTAGGAAAAGGGGAGGTGCAAAGAGACCTGGGTGTCATGGTACATCAGTCATTGAAGCGCAGGTACAGCAGGCGGTTAAGAAAGCAAATGGCATGTTGGCCTTCATAGCGAGGGGATTTGAGTACAGGGGCAGGCAGGTGTTGCTACAGTTGTACAGGGCCTTGGTGAGGCCACACCTGGAGTATTGTGTACAGTTTTGGTCTCCTAACTTGAGGAAGGACGTTCTTGCTATTGAGGGAGTGCAGTAAAGGTTCACCAGACTGATTCCCGGGATGGCGGGACTGACCTATCAAGGAAGACTGGATCAACTGGGCTTGTATTCACTAGAGTTCAGAAGAATGAGAGGGGACCTCATAGAAACGTTTAAAATTCTGATGGGTTTGACAGGTTGGATGCAGGAAGAATGTTCCCAATGTTGGGGAAGTCCAGAACCAGGGGTCACAGTCTCAGGATAAGGCGTAAGCCATTTAGGACCAGAGATGAGGAGAAACTTCTTCACCCAGAGAGTGGTGAACCTGTGGAATTCTCTACCACAGAAAGTAGTTGAGGCCAATTCACTAAATATATTCAAAAGGGAGTTGGATGAAGTCCTTACTACTAGGGGGATCAAGGGGTATGGCGAGAAAACAGGAAGGGGGTACTGAATTTGCATGTTCAGCCATGAACTCATTGAATGGAGGTGCAGGCTAGAAGGGTCGAATGGCCTACTCCTGCACCTATTTTCTATGTTTCTATGGTTACCAAGAAGAGTCGTGAAGATATGTGGCTCTCACATATTTGGCCAAGATGTTTGATCATGGACAGCTTAGGTTTGCTCACATTGATCATATTTAAACTGCAGATGTGGAAGGAGTTGAAAGTTGGCATGATTCGATTATTTCTAATGAGTCAGATAGTCTTGTTACAAGTAGAGTACCAGTAGCAAATCCTACATCAGATGTACTGGAATAAGTCCACGAGAAAGTCAGAATTTAAGTCAGAGTCCAAGTCAGGCAGACAAACAGTCTGAAGTTGTAGAGAATCAAAATGTAGATCAAGGGTTGCCCTTGGAGAAAAATTCTCCTCAGGCTCAGCTTAGAATGTGTCTAAGTTCAACACCAAGTTTGGAAAGTTCTGTTCAAGAGTGATGGTATCCTCTTTGAAACAGAAAACAAGTGGTTAAGTTTGATTTGTGAATATGGTTAAATAAGTCAATATCTTTTGTTGTGTATAACCATGCAAGTTATGTTTGATGATTATTTTGTCATGATTACTTCTTCATTAAGGAGGGAGAAGTATAATAGAGCTCCCCGTAGTGGACTACTGCACTACCCAGTGGACTACTGTGGTAATGCAACTATATATGGATCAAGTGATAAGGTCACATGACAAGTTCCTGTCGAGCTAGTGTGTGTGTAGTGTGCTTAGTGATGTCGTAAAGAATATATCACAAGGACCTTGGTGAGACCACACCTGGAGTACTGTGCAGAGTTTTGGTCTCCTTATCTAAGGAAGGATATACTTGCCTTGGAGGCAGTGCAACGAAGGATCACTAGATTAGAAATATAAAAACATAGAAATCTACAGTGCAGAAGGAGGCCATTTCGGCCCATTGCGTCCACGCCGGCTGACAAAGAGCCACACGGCCCTCGGTCAGCAGCCCTGAAGGTGGTTACATATAAACCTATGAACAATGGTGGAAAGATAAAGAGCATTTGGCCCAACCAGTCTGCCCCACACAACTGCGACACCCCTTGCACCGAAACATTCTGCACTCCACCCCAACCGGGTGATTTCCTGGGGGAGGCAAAAAACAAATAAAAACCCAGGTCAATTGGGGAAAAAAAAAATCTGCGAAAATTCCTCTCCGACCCATCCAGGCAATCAAAACTAGTCCAGGAGATCACCCTGGTCGTATTCGATTCCCTGCAGTACTTACCATCATATCTGCGCCAGCCAAGACATTATCCAGTCTAATTCCATTTACCAGCTCTAGGTCCATAACCCTGCAGGCTACGGCACTTCAAGTGCCCATCCAAGCATCTTTTAAATGTGGTGAGGGTTTCTGCATCCACCACCCTTCCAGGCAGTGAGTTCCAGACCCCCACAACGCTCTGCGTGAAAAGTCTCCCCTCACATCCCCTCTGAATCTTCCACCAACCACCTTAAAACAATGTCCCCTCGTAATTGACCCCTCCACCAAGGGAAATAAGACCCCTGTTATCCACTAGACCCCTCAAAATGTTGTGCAGCTCAATGAGGTCTCCTCTCAGCATCCTCTGTTCCAATGTGAACAAACCCAGCCTATCTAATCTTTCTTCATAGCTAAGATTCTCCATTCTAGGCAGCATCCTCATAAATCTCCTCTGCACCCTCTCTAGAGCAATCACGTCCTTCCTATAATACGTCGACCAGAACTGCACACAGTACTCCAGCTGTGGCCTAACTAGAGTATTATACAATTTAAGCATAACCTCCCTGCTCTTGTATTCGATGCCTCGGCCAATAAAGGCATGCATTCCGTATGCCTTCTCAACCTCCTGGCCTGCTTCTTTCAAGGATATGTGGACAAGCACTCCAAGGTCCCTTTGTTCATCTACACTTAAGTGGCCTACTGTTTAGTGTGTATACCCTTTCCTTATTAGCCCTCCCAAAGTGCACTACCTCGCACTTCTCTGAATTAAATTCCACTTGCCATTGCTCTGCCCACCTGACCAGTAGATTGATATCCTTCTGCATCCCATGGCTTTCCTCTTCATTACCACATAACCAATTTTAGTGTCATCTACAAACTTCTTAGTCATACCCCCATATTGAAATCTAGATCATTGATGTATACCACAAAGCAATGGACCAGTACTGAGCCCTGCAGAACCCCACTGGCAACATCCTTCCAGTCACAAAAACATCCATCAACCATTACCCTTTGCTTCCTACCTCCAAGCCAATTTTGGATCCAACTTTGCCCGATATCCCATGGGCTTTAACCTTCGTGACCAGTCTACCATGTGGGACCTTATCAAAAACCTATATACACTACATCATACGCACTACCCTCATCGACCCTCCTGGTTACCTCCTCAAAAAATTCAATCAGGTCAAACACGATCTTCCCTTAAGAAATCCATGCTGACGGTCCTTAATTAATCCTTGCCTTTCCAAATATAGATTTATCCTGTCTTTCAGGATTTTTTCCAATAATTTTCCCACCACTGAGGTTAGGTTAACAGGCCTGTAATTACACAGCCTATCCCCTTCTTAAACAAGGGTACCACATTAGTAGTCCTCCAGCACCATGCCAAATCCAAAGAGGAATGCAAAATGATGATCAAGGCCTCCTGTGGGCAGGGGTGGGAGTGTCCAAGACCAAGCGCAGCGGACGGTCTTAGAATAAGGTGGAGGAGAGATGGGTGGGTGCAGCCTCTCTTTGCTGTTACTGTTCTCAAATTTAAAAATTTTTGTAAGTTATGTAAATTTACAAGTTTAAAAGTTTGAGTGATCGTAAAGTAAAGCTTGATAACTTTAATAAAATTATTGTAAGTACAAAAGAACAGCGTTAAAAACTTTTGAATAAAATATATTTTACATTAAAACTGAATCATTTCCATTATCACAACACAACACACATTACGTAACAGCTCTAAACAGTAAACATGGTCCATGTGAAATATTTGTCACTGAGCCCTCAGGAATCAGTAAATCACTTACGAGTTGCTGGCGCAAGGTTCGAGCAATCGTAAAAGGGACATGATGGCCTGTCGTTGCGCTCCGGCCTCAGGCACTTGCATGGCTTCCTCATTCTCTTCGTCCACATCTTCCACATCATTATCAGCCACTCTCACCGCAGGTGGGTCTTCCACTACTAGGTGCTGCTGCCTCATGATGGCTAAGTTATGCTGCATACAGCACACAACAGTAAACTGACCAACAATCTCAGGGGAGTACAATCTCCGGAATGGTCCAGGCATCGGAAAAGCTGTTTCAAGATGCCAACGGTCCTCTCTATGAAGCTGCCATCGCAACGAGAGACATGTTGTATTCCTGGTCAGCTTCCGTCCGGGTTACGTGTAGGGACGTCATGAGTCAGGTGGCGAGGGCATACCTTTTGTCTCCCAGTAGCCAGCTCTGCCCTTCCAGCTGCTGCTGAAACATGGCACATATAACGATGTCGCAAAGTATGAATGCATCATGGGTGCTCCCAGGGTATCTTGCATCAACTGACATGATAATGATGCATGTCGTCACACACAAGTTGTACATTAAGGGAGTGGAAGGCTTTTCTGTTCCTGTACATCTCGGAATTCTCCAAAAAGGTGCTCACAAGGTGATGTGGTACAATCAATGCAGCCCTGTACCTTTGGGAAGCCCACAATCCTCGAGAAGCCCACAGCCCTGTCATGCATTGCTTGGCCGGTCATGGGGAACTTTATGAAGTCATTCCTCCGCGCATGCAGTGCAGCTGTCACCTGGCGAATGCAGACATGTATTGCATGTTGAGAGATGGCGCACACTTCCCCAGTTGTAGCTTGAAATAAGCTGGAGGCATGAGATTGCAGCTGTAACCTTCACTTCAACTGACAAAACAGTCCTCCTGATGCTTCTTGGTTGCAGATCTGCTTTGACCAACTCACTGATCTCAGTTGCAACTTCTTTGCAGAAATGCAGCCTTCTGACAGTCTGCATCACTCAGGTGGAATTACGAACACCTGTCTCAATATACCCAAGGTGGGTAAGGCCTCCTGCCCAGCACCCTATGGGCTCTGATGTTCCTGATGCGATGACATCGAATCAATTGTCTCCTACGTATCAGCATGATGCAGAAGGCTCGTACAAGGTATGGCAGTCAGTATTGCCCCCATACTTAAATTTTACCTTTGAAAGAAGCTCAAAACGGCAGGAAAGCAGGCAGGATAGGTTCACAGTTCTCTCTCCCTGGATGGACCACGCCCAGGGTCGTGTGACTTCTCCCCTACTCATTGCAGTCTGCAGAAGCCTTTCCCTCCCTGGCTTGTTTTCCGGCCGAGGCCCGAGCCCAGGCACGGGGCCGATTCTGCCGGCCAAAGCTTCAACCCTCCAGTCCTGCTTCAGGACGTTTGGTGGTGGCATGCGAGTGAGTTTAAAACAAAAGAGAAAACTTCTGAAATCCAACAAACTTTCATTTACTACGTTGACAGGTTAAAAAGTTGAACTTTATTATTGATTTTTTTTTTTTTTAAAAACAGTGTTCTTGACTCCCTCCAAAATCTTCGATTTGTCAATGTGCGCTGGTTTTCTTAACTGCCCAGAAGGTTTTTCGGGAATGGCCAGATATGCCGACCTAGGGAGGAAAAATTCTTGGCAAAACTGCAAAAAATTATAAAACCCGGCGCAGATGAGGAAACGCCACCTATGACATCAAAAAAAAAACTAGTCTAGAAAAATCGTTACTAAGTCAGTTAGGCAGATCGCAGGGGGAAACTTTGAAAAAAAATACACAAAAAAAAACGACACAAATGACCAGGGAAAATTGAGCCCTATATCTCATATCAATAAATCCATAGTGTAGTCAATAGCAAGCAATTGGCATATAGGCAAATTTTCTGTTCGAGTAATGCACATCTGTAGTCCTCAAATGATAAAAAAAGATTGTGTTGCAAAAAAACATTTTAAAAATTGAGCTTCATCTTTTGGTAAGTAAAAAACACAATTACTTCTCAATTACAGCTTTAACTTTAATACAGCACTTGGGCTCTATTTTTTGCTGTGGTCTTAAAAATTGGTCAAACCCTTTTCTAACTAGTATTGGAGAGAGTTCAAACATTTTGTAATCCCAAATCACACAAAGCAGGTACTGTAAAAGGGAACAATAACTAAATGAAATGGAGACGCTCAGTCTTCCAATGGTGTAACTGGGAAGAGCTGCCAGAATTTAACAAAAAAGAAAGAAAGACACTCTACTATCTTTCTCATTTATAGTTTTCAACTCAAATGACTAAGTGATGTGCACCTTACTGTTCTGGGTTGAGTAAAGCCACATATTTACCCCAAATTCAGTATTTAAGCCTCTTTTGTGGGTGATCTTTGCCAGTTTTGTGGCTCTATTGTGACTTGTTTAAAGGCCTGCATTCACAAACTGTAGTGATTGTGCATACAGTAAGGGGCTGCTTTGTGCAAGCTTTCTGGAAAACCCTACCAGACTGGTCCCAGTAATTAAGAGCTATGCACTGCCAACTTATAGGGCATTCTAGTTTCAATTCTCACGATCATATGCATCATAACAGGAATCTTGACCAATAAAATGACACGGGTTACAAATTGTGGAGATCTGCAAACATATCAGAACAGAAATTAGCCTCCATAACTATAAGGCAACATATTTCACAAGGCAGGACAACACCATCAATGAGAAAGAAGGGGAGAATGGAAAAGATTTCTGAACCGCAGGAGATTATGGTAGAGATCGCAAGTGCTTGCAAGGAAAGGACTCAACTCAGCCAATCAATCAATCGGGAAGTAATTTTCTCCAAAATTATATGATTTTTTGCCAAAATTATATGATTTTTAATATTTGTATTCTTGATCTAATAGCCTATTTGTTAAATTATTGCTTACCATCTTGGATCAGCAAACTGAACAAGTCTAGTCAAAAATGTTTTGCTCACCAAAGAAATAAAGCCGAGCAGTGCCAGGGAATTGTAAATGAAGCAGAGTTCCTTAGCTGACAGCCACAACCCATTTCAAGTGTACACTTTCACAGACACATTCTTTTAACTATATTTTTCATTGAAGTTTGTAATGTGGCCATCACCACAGCTATTTTGTATTTATAGGCCCAAATTATTAAAAAGGTCCAATAGACAACGGTGACACGTTTAATGCAACTATAAATGTTGTTATTGCATTAACACACCCAGGGCCACAACATTTATAGTACCAACCAAAATACAGGAGTTTACATGATTAACTTTCAACCCAGCAAAACCAAATTAAAAAAGTTACTTTTCCCACCTTTAACTATATTAATAAACTATATTAAATGCAACAATACTTCAATTTTTAGTACTTTTACTGAGATGTGCATGTTCTTACTCTTGAACTGATGTACTGTTCATAACAGTAACTTCTCTCTCTCTTATAATCCTGGGCCAATAATTTACAACATTCCTCCACACTTGTCCATTCTATGCCCAAATGATTTGCCTGGAACCCTAGATATCCAGTTACAGTAACAAATAATCCTAGACCTCATGTGAATCATAACTTTGCTTACATCAACTTAAGTGCCAGACAAAATAATAAATCAAGCAGCATATTTCAACAAAGCACAGAAATCTATTGTACAAATTGATCAAATAAAACTAGTAAGTTCAAGATAATTGCACAGACATCACATGGAGCTCATATCATTAACCTCCTCTTGGCTTATGATACTTCTCAGTTGTAATTATCTTTTACTATACAACTGTGCAATAGATGCTTATGGGTTACACATGAGGAAGACCATTCAGCCCATCTAAAACTAATCCAGAAAGATCTCCACATTGCAACAGTCCATTGTGTCTTAAATTATTCCAGGATTTTGCCTTCATTATTCTATTGAGAAGCCCATTTAGAGTGTTGTTCACTCTTGAGAACAATTTCCTGATATCAATCCTAAATTTACTTTTTACTAGTTTGAACCTTGGTTGTACAGTATCAGATAGTTACATATCAATCTTGCAGCCTACAACCAAACATTAGCCAAGCTTGTGACCTTAAACTTACCATCCGCATATTAAGATTACATTTTTATACCAGCTGTGGAACCTAGTAAAGAATGGAATTGTTTTATATGTTTATGCTGAGGGGTATCAAGGAATTTTAACATTCAGATAGTTATATACTTCTATTAAAAGAACAATTAAAACTTTAGCTCACTGTTTCTTCACTGTGTGATGATAGATGATCTCATTTTCTTTACATAGACGTACAAATGAAGTTTGTTTGCCTCATAAAATTCCAGTCCTCAAGTTGACCACTAAAAATAAAAAAAACTCTAACCCCCTAGGTCACCTGCTTACAAAAACCTACACAAATCACCACTGGCAAAAAATGTTCTAAATCCTACTGAACACACAGTACTCCATCATTTATTTTTTTCCAATCACAAAATGCAAACTAAAGACACACATGGGGAAAAATACCTATTATAGAAACATAGAAAATAGGTGCAGGAGTAGGCCATTCGGCCCTTCGAGCCTGCACCACCATTCAATAAGATCATGGTTGATCATTCACCTCAGTACCCCTTTCTCTCCATAACCCCTTGATCCCTTTAGCCGTAAGGGCCACATCTAACTCCCTTTTGAATATATCTAACGAACTGGCCTCAACAGCTTTCTGTGGTAGAGAATTCCAGAGGTTAACAACTCTGAGTGAAGAAGTTTCTCCTCATCTTGGTCCTAAATGGCTTACCCCTTAGACTGTGACCCCTGGTTCTGGACTTCCCCAACATCGGGAACATTCTTCCTGCATCTAACTTGTCCAGGCCTGTCAGAATGTTATATGTTTCTATGAGATCCCCTCTCATCCTTCTAAACT